>NC_141025.1:11932500-12180000 GCF_052040795.2 Danio rerio
GAACTGGTTGGATAGATGGAGCAATAGAAAGAGCAATGGATGGATATCAGCCGAGTGAATGAATGAATGAATGAATGAATCAATGAATGAATGAACGAGTGAGTGAATGAATGAATGGACGGTTGGATATCAGCAGGATGGATGAATGGATGGAAGGTACAATAGAAAGAGTGATGATAAATAAACGATAGATGGATAAATGCATGGATGGATAGCAGAAAGGATAAATAGATATCAGCAGAATGAATGGATGGATGGATGGATGGATAAATGGATATCAGCAGAATGAATGGATGGATGGATGGATAGACGGATGGACGAACGGACGCATGGATGGAGCATTAGAGGGAGAGATTGATGGATGGATGGATGGATGGATGTATGGATATCAGTAGAATTAATGGATGGATGGATGGATGGATAGATGGATGGATGAAAATATATCAGAAGAATGGATGGATGGACGGTTTGATATCAGTAGGATGGATGGAACTGGTTGGATATGAGCAGAATGGATAGATGGAGCAATAAAGAGAGTGATGGATGGATATCAGCAGAATAAATGAATGGACGGTTGGATATAGGTAGGATAGATGGATGGATGGATGGATGGATGGATGGATGAATGGAACAATAGAAAGAGTGATGATGAATGAACGGATGGATAGATGGATAAATGCATGGATGGATAGCAGAAAGGATGGATAGATGGAAATCAGCAGAATAGATGGATGGAAGGATGGATGATGGATGGAATAATAGAGCGATGGATGGATGGGACAATAGAAAGGTGAATAAAGGGATGGATGGATAGATGGATGATATAAGCAAAATTGATGGATGTATGGATGGATGAATAAATAAATAAATATAAGCAGGATGGATGGATGGATGTATAAATGGATATCAGCAGAATAAATTGATGGATGGATGGGTGGATGGATGGATATCAGCAGGATGGATGGATGGAAAAATAGAAAACATATAATATATGGATGATGGATGGATGGAACAATAGAAAGAGGTATGGATGAATGGATAGATAAATAAATGGATGGATATCAGCAGATTAAATTGATGGATAAATGGATGGATGGATGGATGGATGGAACAATAGATGGATAGATAGATAGACAGAGAGACAGACGCATGGAAGGATGGATGGATGAACAGATAGACGGGAAGAGGGAGAGACGGACGGATGGACAGACAAACAATGTTAGACAGGCAGACAGACAGACAGACAGACAGACAGACAGACAGACAGACAGACAGACAGACAGACAGACAGACAGATAGATAGATAGATAGATAGATAGATAGATAGATAGATAGATAGATAGATAGATAGAACAACATAATAAATGGAAGAAAGATGGATGGATGAAGGGACTGACAGACAGAATGGTAGGAATGGTACAGTGACTGACAGCTGTACAGTATTGAGACAGAAATGCAGAACTACAGATATGCAGAAAGCCAAACTGGTCATTTTAACACCCGCTGTAACAAAATACGAAAACTACTCAAGACTGTGGACAGAAATTGCAACAAATTGGAATGTTATCCGGTTTCACTGAGCAACCTTGAACTGAAACATCCCGACTCGGTGAGCGTGGCCTTGCCAGAGCTGGAGCAGAACAGAACAGACACATGAAGCTGGACACATTCTGCTCTTAATGCACAAGAGATGAGGCAGAAACACAATTACAGTCTTAACCTCGTTCTTTTCCCATTTTGCAAACCACAACAAAGAAGCCCAGTGGAAATGTAATACAAACCCCTAGATTTGCTTGGTGAAACCCTGGGATGGTTTATGGTGTTTTGCTAAAGTAAAAAAAAAAATGGTGTAACACAAAACCAATGTGAAAGTGACCTGTGCTCATATTTAACTGCATGTACTCTTACAGATCCCTTATCTAAAGGCAAAAGGTAACCTTCTGAAGTCAACCTTTTTTAACAGTTTTTTTTAATTTATTATTATTATTTTTTTAATGTACGGATGGCTAAATCTCTCCATAATATCAGACCCTGAGAACTCTTTTGGAATTGCATGAGACAAGACCACAATAATTGCTATGAAATAAAACAATAAACTTTCTAGTCTGAGTAGTAGAGCTTTAACTGAAATGGAAGACTGAACAGAAATTGAATGAGAGAAAAAAAAAAAGTTTCTTGTTTACAAAGCAACTCAATCACTTAGTCACGGTAATGAACGAAAGTGAAGCAAGCTGTCAGAATGGCCAACCTAAATATGACAAACTACTTTTTAAACACACTCGCCTTTTTATTTAATTAACTTCACAAACAAAACCCTGATCCTGCAGCATATAAAGCACCAAAATATACTCACTTCAATATTTTTATACAACAGCAATAAAAAAAATAAAAAAAAAATGTGTCCATGGAGCATTGTGGAACTTGCCATCACTCAAACCTTGGTCATAGATTGGCACCTTTTTTTTTTTTTTTTTTTTTGCCATCACCAGCCCAGATCTTTAAACACCAGTCTATCGCCACCCACCAAGCCTGTCGAACAAACAAACAAGCATTTGAAAAGGTCAACATGTCTAGGAACGCCACTGTAGACAGACCATGCTGAACGTCTGAAATCATAGCTGACCTAACAAACAAGTGGTTTGGTGGCAATTTTGCTGCCTGTGAAGAAAGCTCAGTGACATCAGTGATGTAGTACGCTAAACACAGAAACCCAGCAGTCAGTAAGAAGTTTTAGGACATTTTAAAGCAACAGGAGAGGAACTTGGTATGCAATAAAGATGAATATAAATGAAAATAAACAATAAAAAATGGGATGAGTAATGAAGAAGGAAAAGACTGAAATAAAATGATGTAGACATGTAAGTGGTGCTCCCAAAATTAGGACAGTGCATACTGGCGTCACTTGCGTATATGACGTTTCAAGGAGATCAACATCTGGGTTCAATTTGTAATGAGGCAAAGTCTTTAAAGGGATGTATTTTCTTGGTCATACGGGGATTTGGTGTTTGATTGCAGGTGGTGCCAAGTCGCTGGCCAAGGCTACCTTGCTTGGATGTCAGCATGATGTTGTGCACGAGGGAATGACTGAGAGGGATAATTGGTAGAGCTGGGGTTTCCCGGTGTAGCAGTTGATTCTGTTCCCTTCTGGAATTCCAGTTCCCCCTCTACAAAGCATGTCCACTAACAAAGTATGCAGACACAACTCCAACACAACTGGGTGTATGGAAAGCGACAACGGACAATGCTTTCATGTCTTGCAATGCCAAAGTAGCATAATAAAATTAATCTAACACTCCCATTACATATTTTCTGTGGGTGTTGTGTGTATTCTTAGCTTTTTTTCTAATGTCTGAGTTTATGCACCCTAGTTTAATATTGCATGTAGGCCTGCAATGATGTTAGTCCTTTTCATTTTCAAAAAAATATGTACTTTTTGTACCACTTTGCTCCATACACCCAGTTGTGTTTAGGTGTGTCTGCATAAGCTGTCAGCGGACACTCTTCGTAGAGGGGGAACTGGAGTTCCAGAAGGGAACAGAATCGACTGCTACAAACAGTAGCATATACCCTATTGAATGAACTGTTGACTTTCCAAACGCTGTATCCCACGTCCGGTAGCGGGTAAGCGGACAAGCAGCACAGTGTTATACTGTTGCTTGGTCAATATTGTGTATGCATTATGTTCGCCGGGAGTTTGAATGAGTTTGGTTTCTCCCGGCGCTTGTACTCTGTGTGTGTGTGTGTGTGTGATGGGAGTGAGCGCAGTCTATTATAACGTTCTGTACATGAAATGCTGAATGACGACGGCTTAATATTTAGCTGGAGTGGTATTGATAGTAGCTTATGTGTTGATTGCTGTGTGGTGTTTATTTATTGGTGTTATTTATTCATTTATAATTATGAGATTTACTCTGTGTATTATAACTTTGGGTTGATGTGAAGTGATGTATTACACAAGTACGGTTGATACCCCCTTGTTAAATGCCTAGTGGTTGCCATTTTAGTTGCCTTAACCAATCATGCTTATGCAGTCTGCTGATAATCAATATATTATGAACATTGTGAACATTTTATTCCCTACCTGCTGCTCCCCTTCTGTGGAATTATAATATTTCAGATTATTGAATTAAATAAAAGTGAAACTAGTATTTAAGTGAATTGAGTGTTTGACCTTTGCTTGGTTATTGTGGCCCAAAATAAATACATTATTTGTCCAGTAAAGCAGTGGTTCCCAACCTTTTTTTTTTTTTTGCCTGAGACCCCCTTTTCCCCCGAAAAATATTGTTAGGCGCCCTCAACATTTAATGATATTAATCACTCATGTAAGTTTACAATATGGTGGACAAAAAATTTTGTTTTCAAAAAAAATGTATGTTCATATACATATATTATATCTAGAAATGTTTATGCCCAAATAATAGGCGAATGTTAAATATAAAAGCAATCAACCGATTTCTCGAGGATGACAAGCTGACAAAACATTACTGCAGCTCTGAAACAAGTTTTATTTATGGAGAAAATAACAAAGTAGAGTCTTACCAAAATGTGGATATTCCATACTAGCTAAAGCCGATCTGTAAATTCTTGTCACGGGACTCGGTGCGCTCGTGGGATTCATCGGCGCGAGTGCCACGCACCTCCATTGGAAACAACAAACTTGTCCAAACTCATAGAAAAACTCAAAGAACTCAGAAATATCCAATATGCAAACGGCCCCTAAAAGGCCGCCATCATTTGCAATCTCCAGCAGTACATCATTTTGCAGAGCCATGGTGGATTCACTTGATTTGTTAACAAATGGGTTGCGAATCCATACGTTGGCAATTTGTGGGTCGTTCACTGGGTCTTTCCCTTTAGCAAAAAACATTTCCAAAGATGCCTGTTTCTTACTAATTGTGCTGCTTATGGGTTGAATTTGGAAGCTCATGTGACCAAGACGTAAGCAAGAGAATACGGTCATTTTTCAAAATAAAAGACTTTTCAAAATAAAAGATTGTTTAGACTCTGATAGTAAATACAACGGAAATAAATAATAATTTCTTGTATGGCCTGGTACTAATTTATCCACCAACTAGGGGTTAAGGACCACTGAGCTCGGGGAGAAATTGAACTAAGGCAACATGATCATTCTCCTAATTGTCACTGCTAAGAAATTTGTAAAATATCATGCGAACCCCCCCATCCCCCCATCCCCCCAACCACCCACCACCACCACAGAGCTTACTGAGGCCCCCTTGTGGGCTGGGACCCCCCTGTTGGGAACCGCTGCAGTAAAGAACTTGTGTTTTGTGTTTAAATACTGCCCTTAATTGGGATGGTTACAGAAGCATGGTACACTGCAATAGTGACTTGAGTTGACTTTTTTTTTTTTTTTAAAGGTGAGTTAACTTGTTGCTTTAAAATTATTAAGTAAATGATTTTTGTGCATATTTAAAACTGAGTTCCAGTGGGTTTGCTCAATTTAAGTCAACAAATTGCTTTTAAGTTTACTAACCATTTTTCAAGAACATCAACTGACTGCGGAAACCCAGCAGTTTTAAGACATTTTGAAGAAACAGGAGAGGAACTTGGTACATCCTGAAATTAATATGAACTCATACATTTTTCTTCAGCCTAGTTAGTTATCAGGGATTGCCACCAGGGAATGAACTGCCAACAATGTTCGCATATGATTTATGCAGCGGATGCTCTTCCAGCCGCATCCTAGTACTGGAAAACACCCATACACTCTAGCACTTGCACTCTTTAGTGCATGTGTTTGGGCTGTGGAGGAAACCGGAGCACCCAATCACTTCAGAAAAGTGATTAAAACCATTGCTTTTAAAGCGATAAGTTGTCTTTATTTTAAGTGAGTTAACTTGTTTAAATGATTGTGTAAATGATTTATGTCCATTAGGGATGCTCTGATCAGAACTTTTGAAACCGATATGGAGTGCTAATTTCTTGTCATGGTGATCGGCTGATACCGATTACCGAATTCGATGTTTATAATGCATTGAGCACATTTTCTCATGAAGTATGATACTTCAGTGGAGATTTTACCTTATTTATGTTTATTTATCTGCACACTTTTGATTATTAATAGCAACCTGTACATATATTCATCTATTGTAAATCTCTGTTCGTAGCTAATACAACCTGTATATAATGTTGATAGTAAATCCATCTGTAAATATCACCATAGTTTTTCTACAACTACACTTTATAACTTAGGTGTCTCCTGCACTTGCTGCTATTGCACTGCTGGTTAGCACTGCTTTCCCGCCACAACCAGTTTGTCCAGTTAGCTCGTCGTGTACGTCAGCGGACTTGAGATGCAGAGAAGAGCTGACCATGACGACAACGACCAGGTTCGAGTCTGGGGAAAAGCGGTTCCAGAAATCAGGTAAGACAAAAACAGAATTCAAAAAATATAGTTTATAACAGGGTGAGAATGTGGCAAAATCTGAAAATGTAGTAAAAATCAGACCAGGGCTTTTCTTTTTCTGGACTGCTTTTGTAAATTGTTGGTAGGGTTTAGGGAAATAAGCGGGCGGGCGGGTCAATCGGTAAAACTGGTTGGGTTTAGGGAAGGAGGAGGAGGGTGGGTCGGCTGATTGGCTGGTTGCCCAGTCAATCATTCAACCAGTCGGACAGACGGTCATTCAACATCAGCCTCTAGTGGGTTTATGCGAGAACAACGCGGGCTCTAACAGCATCCGCAATAGATGTTTGAGATGCGAAAAAGCACACGCAGCAGCCTCTCGTGGATTTACGAAAACAAAAACTACAAAAATACGTACCTCCCGGGACGTATTTCGCGGTCTCCAGAAACGGGACTATGCTTTCAGAATGAGCCTGGGTTGCACAAAAGCACATGTCTGATCCTAGCTTCTCCACGTAGAAACGTTGGTCAGCTCCGATTGATGATTGGCTCCTGTACTAGTAGGCGGGCTTCATTCGCTGTATTGACTGTTAGAATTTTCCCCATTCAAAACTATACAAGTGACGTGTCTTGTGTATTCAGATAAATCAATTAAGTCAAAAGGTGTTTTTTCTTTCATCCCAAGGCAACAAAAGGTTAGTCTGATTGCTTAGTAAGGTATTAGCCATGTTCCATTTACTATGCAAAGCTAAGCATTCACCATAAGATGATAAGTCACATGCAGAAGCAGGATTTATCTTTCAAAAGTGTTTATATGCAAATTATAAAACTTACTTTTCTCTGATTATTCACATTATGTAAAACTGAGCACTGTGATACACCCAGACCACCCGTAGTTCTGCGTCAAAATGTGCCGAAAAATGATTACCAAAATAGCCTGATGCTACTGGGAAACATCTTGGAATTGGCGATTCCAAGAACTGTCTGTGAGTTTCTGAAGAAAGCCTAATGCCAGCAGGGTGCTGGGATATTGAAGAGTATTCGCAGATGATAACTCCCTCTTGATGACTGCATGTTTGCATTACGTAACTAAGCACCAAAGCACAGTCAAACAGTCATTATACAAAATGCATAATGAAATAAAAATGTGGCTTTTTTTATAGGCGGTTAATTGAAACAGGAGCCTCAGCAACAACAAAGAGACGCTTGTGCATTCGCCTGTTTACCAATCGATCAATGATGCTCTCGCAGACATCCTTCCAGGTGCTGATTGCGCTGCTAAATTGAATCTCGCTCATTTCAAAGCACAACGGTCCACCTTTGACATTTTCAGTGACCCTTTTACTGCCACTGCAGACAGTGTGTCGGTGAACATTAAAACAACTGCCAGATCTGCAGCTGAACCGTCTGAAAGCAAAGTTTCGAGCATGCTTCAGACTTCAGCCTCTGTCTGTCTTTTTTTTTACCATGAAAAATTTCTGCAATCACAGATTTAATAATGGAGACCTCCATGCTATATAAAACGTCCAGAGAATTCTTGATACAGAATCAACAAACTTGGTAACATCATGGTAAGACTTTGGTTTAGGTCACAATTCATGGTATTAACAAACCATTAACTAACACTGCTTCCTTAATTAACTTCTAATCAGCTGTTTATTAATGGTAAGGTAGACTTTGGGTTTGAGTATTAAGTAAGATTAGGGATGTAGAATAAGATCATACTTCATAGATACCATAAACCGTTAATTTCTTAATATTTGGCAGGTAATAAGCCAAAATAAATAGCATGAATTGTAACCTAAACTAAAGTGTTACCTATTTCTTTTTACTAATCTGTCTCCTAAAGCATTGTGGTTGCAAGATTCATTGACAACAATGTTAATTGATTGCTGATTGTCAAATCCATACACTACCTGACAAAAGTCATCAATTCTAGTTGTAAGAGCAACAAATAATAACTCGCCTTCTAGTTGATCATTTGGAAAAGGGGCTTAAGGTCGATTTTTTTTCTGATAAATCATCTGTTGAACAGCATTTTAAATCAACCACCGGGCTGCGGACCGGTACCGGTCCGTGGAACAATTGGTACCGGGCCACATAAGAAATCATAAATTATTGCTGTAAAAATATTCCCCCCGCGAGTTTGTTTCTTCCACTCACCCCCGCCATCTCACGTGAAATGGACTATGCCAATATCCACCACGGAGTGGGAAGAACATTGTGGTTGCTGATAGTTTAAAGTTATAAAACAGGTATTATAGAGTCCAAATCAGCAGAGCATTTAAGGATTGTGCATATAACATTATGTGTGCCTGCATTGCTAAGTAAGTACCCGAAATCATTGCAATATGTATCTATATGGAGTTTCACATAATCATCCTCATTTGGGCTGTAACATGCCAATACATACATTTAATTCGGCTATATGGTTGTATTATTGTTAATATGTTCGTCAGTTGAAATATTTGGCACAGATGTTATGTATCTGATGCACATAAACCTTGATTGAAACATAAACAGAACGCGATAGTGCAACTAGCGCATGCGCACTAGTTGAGTTGTTAATGATTAACCTGGATGCACAAGCGCAGCAGCTGTGTTCACGTGAAGAAATTTTTTCTACGCAACCTCAATATATTTGGAAGCATTTGTGTGAGTGCAGAAAATTGTTGTGTGCGACCAGTTTTTACTGCAAAATGTTCACCACAAGCGTGGATTCGAGAGACATTCACGCAGAATGCATCTGTTTAAAACAGTTGACGTCAACTTGCTGCAGTAAACAAAGCCTGTAATGTTTGCCCCGCTTTCTCGCTCTTCTTATTGGCCTACTGCTCCAGCACTGAACGCGAATGGATTGGTTAATATCAGCTGTCAATCACTCAGTCAATGGCCTTTGGTTAGGATGACAGGGAGAGCTACAACCATGAAAGTGTAAAGCAATGAAGATGAAAATAAAAATAACACTGACAGATTTTGTTTTAGAAACCATAGCATCTAAAGTTACAATTAATGACACATCTTAGTAGATATCATATGCTAAATGTTAATACACCATCTACACTTTTCGAAGAGTGAATAAAAGACTTCCATTGGCTTTAAGTCTACTTTGAAAAGTCTGTTAGATGGAAATTTCAGGTAACTGTTTGCCACATCTAGCACGAGAGGTTCTGTTTAATCCCTCATATAATCGCCAGATGCTGTCCGCCAAGCAATGTAAATGTAAAATTGTAACACCACGTACACCATCGCAAACAGGCTTGCACTGAGTAACTAATCGCTACTCATGAAAAGACCGGTATTGCTATTAATATGACGTATGCACATATTAAGGTACAGTATATGTCAAAAGCATCAGTGTAATATCAGACACCATCCGTGTGAACAGCACAGTTATATCGCTAACAGATTCATTCATGTCAAGCAGTACGTGCAGGGCAGGTGAGCGCTCCGTGTATTTTTTGGTCACTCAGTTATGTTATAAAAATGTATTTTCTTGTGAGAACTGGATCTCGTTGAGACATATTTTCCTCACACATGCATATATATTCTTTTGCTTGTTAGTTTGATTAGTGTTGATTTCGAATGCAATAAATATGTTTGTATAAAACTTGTAGTAACTGTGCTTATAATTTATCTGTGCGACAAATTTTTAAAAAATTTTTAAAGTTAGGAGCACCGGTGCAACCAAGCAGAAAGGTTCATTTCGGGCCCTGATATGGATGGATGGATGGATGGATGATAGATGGATGAATGAATTAATAGATGGATAAATGGATGAATGAATAGATGATGATTGAATGAATGAATGAATGAAGGATGGATGGATGAATGAATGAATGAATGAATGAATGAATGAATGAATGAATGAATGAATGAATGAATGAATGAATGAATGAATGCATGGATGGATAGATGAATGGAAGAACTAACTATCATGGGTAAGTGTATAGCTATGGATGGATGGATGAATCCTCCTAACTTTTGACTTTAATTTCTATTCTATCACTCTATGTTCTGTTTATGTTAAAACACATCTTTCTGTAATAGACAAAGTGGGTATTGTCATATTATTTACGTGCTTAGATTACTTCTATTGTTCTATTGTCTCCTCTGGATAAAAGCATCTGCTATATAATTAAAAGTGGATAAAAAAAAAGGAAATGCACATCAAATGCATAAACAACAACAACAACATCACACAAAAAACAGACATTGCTAATAACAGATCTAATAATGGATGTGTGACACTGTTTACCTTCTGGGATCAGACGTGACTAACTATTTTGTTTCAGTGCATCATATGACTGGTTAAGCAGAACATAAACACATCCCTGGTAATTTAGTGCATTGATCCTGCTGCCATTGATTGAGATAGCAGAGGAACATAGTCATTGACCAATAGGCAATAATGCATGAATTATTTCTAAATAATACATCATCAACATGCTGTAGCTCAAATCAGTCAATAATCAGTGACACTGGGTACTGCAGCAGAAAAATGACCTCAAAGCTAACATACTGAATCCAGTGTTGTAAAGGTCAGAGAGTTCCTGATGAATGGAGAAATGTTCAGTAAACAAGTTGCAGACTCAATACATCAACCAGTCTGACCGATAAACAATAGACTTTTCTACATAAAGAAAGTTTTTAATTAAGATTTTGGATTAAGCTTTTTCTTTATTTTATTATGTTTTATTCATCTATTTATTTATTCATTAATTAGTTTGTAAAAATAAATTAAAACTCTTTTGTTACTAAATACTTATATAATTATTGAACTTTTTTATTTATTATTTTTTTATTATTATATTCTATTATTAAGAAGATTTTGAAAAAAATCATGAAAACTAGTGCAGATAAAAATAAATAAATAATAATAATAATAATAATAATATTCATTCACTCATTCATTAATTTTTTTCAGCTTAGTCCCTTTATTATTCTGAGGTCGCCACAGTGGAATGAATCACTAACTTATCCAGCATGCTGTATGTTTTACGCAGCAGATGCCCTTCCAGCTGCAACCCATCCCTGGGAAACATCCATACACTCTCATTCACACTCATACACAATGGACAATTTAACCTGCCCGATTCACCTATACCACATGTCTTTGGACATGTGGGGGAAACCGGAGCACCCGGAGGAAACCCACGCCAATACTGGGAGAACATGCAAACTTCACACAGAAATGCCTACTGACCCAGCCGGGGCTCAAACCAGCAACCTTCTTGCAGTTAGGCGATTGTTCTATCCACTGTGCTGCCCCATAATAATAATAATAATAATAATAGTAATAACGACTATCATACATTTTTGTGTGACTTACAGAAACACCTACTAAAATGACATTAATTGTAATAGTATAAACAAAAAATATAAGTAAGAATCATTTGATGACATATTAAGCGATTCTATTCTATCAAAAATGCTAATTAGATGCAATTTTAAATCAGTTTTTTTACTTTTGCGATTGCTTTTTTTTTTTACCTGTTTGTCATTTAAAATATAATAAAGCTTATCATGACTTTACATATTTTGTATATATGTTTAAAGAAGTTTATTTCCTAATACCATGTATCCCATTTCATCAGTACATAAATTTGGTAAATAAATAAGTATATATTTTATACATAAATACATTATGTAAATATATACCAAATGTCAATAAAGCATCTTGATATTTTAAGCAAAATATCCTAATAACATTGAAATAGTTGCAATTAAAATGTATTCCACATATATGAGCATAATCTAACAAAATAGATTATGATAAGGGTCCAAAAATGAGTACACACAAATCTATGTTAGAGAAAAATATTCAATAAAAATACGAAAGGGAGGAAAAATCAAGAGAACCAAAAATATATCAAATTTAGTTAAAATTATGTAGTTTGTCATAACTTTTATTTGTTTATTTATTGCAACACAATATTGTGCTTGCATTTAAATGTATTATATTTTTATTTTTATTTTTTTAAAGTTCAGTTACCAAACTGTTATTTTATGGAAATAACTATATAATAAATCAGTTTCGTTTAAATGCACCGAAATATATCACCTACAGGCACAGCCATTTTATTATGTACACCTGTCTAACTCTGGCATCTCTGAACGCACAACACATCCAACTTTGAGGCAGATGGGCTACAGCAGCAAAAGGCCACTCCTGTCAGCTAAGAACAGGAAACTGAGGCTACAATTCTCACAGGCTCACCAAAAATACACAATCGAAGATTGGAAAAACATTCTCGAGTCAGAATTTGGCGTCAACAACAGGAAAGCATGGATCCATCCTGCCTTGTATCAACAGTTCAGGCTGGTGGTGGTGGTGTAATGGTGTAGGGGATATTTTCTTGGCACCCTTTGGGTGCATTAGTACCAACTGAGCATTGTGTCAATGCCACAGCCTACCTGAGTATTATCGCTGACCATGTCCATCCCTTTTTGACCACAGTGTACTCATCTTCTGATAGTTATTTCCAGCAGGATGGCACAAAAAATTAAGGCAGTTCTGAAGGCAAAAGGGTGTCAAACCCAGTACAAGTAAGGTGTACCTAATAAAGTAGAGAAACAGATAAAAATATTAATTTTAAAAACTAGGAGCACTTAATTATGCTGAACACTGTAAAATCACTTGCACATTTTAATTTTAAACTGACACCAAAACATTGTGTCATCTCTGACCCATATTATCTCTCTCAGCATTTCATGGTGGCCAATGTTTAGCATCAACTCATAAGCTTATCTTGTGGTTCCAGCCTGTATACAAACTATACATCCTATACATGTTGTGACATACTTATTAGACCCCTGCATGCTGATGGTTGACTGCCATGTCTCCATGTTGTCCTTGATGGAGGAGACCATATGTGCCAAAGATTAAATCCAGATTAAATCACACAGCAGTTGTGGTCGTAATGAAAGACCGCCCTCAGCTTATCTTTTTAAAAGGGGAAAAAAAGCAATTCTCCTGTGTTAACCCCGCACACAAAAACGTCATGATACATTTCAGGCCGTTCTCACTGTATATCTGTCTGACTGTTTCAGCGTTAATGATGCCATACTCTGTAATCCCTATTCTAATCTCTTCTGTAAAATATCTAACTGGCTCAACAGTCGCAAAGGCTCGCGGTTGTTGTTTTGACCTGTGAGATCCACCAGGTTTGTCCTTAAGTGCTTCCCAGTTTGATGTTCGTTTATCAAATCTGCCCCTCTGTTTGGATGATTCGGGAGGATTATCCGTATAATCCGTAACACTGTGAACTTTCCTTGAAGCTGCTTTTTTTTCCTTCAGTCACTCTGTGTGATCCGGGGTCTCATTTAGAAAGAAAGAATCAAGAGTGCATGATTATATGGTGTCATGGCTTTGCAATCACATGTCATTATGGTTGGATAGTTTTTTAACTGTATTCACTAGATCAGTCTTGATTGGGATCATTATGGAAAAAATGCACAGTCAAGGCGTCCAGAGTTCAATTCAATTATTTGTATAGCACTTTTTACAATGTGGATTGTGTCAATGCAGCTTTACATAAAAGATCATAGTAAAAAAGTATAGTTAAGTTTTCAGAGTTTCAGCTCAGTTTAGCTCAGTTTAGTGTGGTTTAATAATCACTACTGAGAGTCCAAACACTGAAGAGCTAATCCATCGATGCGCAGCTCTGCAGATCCCGAACCATGCAAGCCAGTGGCGACAGTGGCGAGGAAAAAACTTCACCAATTGGCGAAAGTGAAGAATTAAAAAACCTCGAGAGAAACTAGGCTCAGTTGGGCACGACCATTTCTCCACTGGCCAAAAGTCTTGTGCAGAGCTGCAGTCTAGGCGCCGGAGGCTGGAGAATGCTGGACCTCTGCAAAGACTCGTCTGTCCCTGGAGGATTACTGGAATCAGTTTAATGCTCACCACTCCTCCATGACCACCACAGTAGTTGCTCAGGATACTGTCTGGATATGGAAATCTTAGGATCATCTCATCGCTGGTCTTGGATTGAATCAGTGGCGCTGCATAGTCTGAGGGCCTCGGGATCAGTATCCCCTGGTGGAAATAGAGAATAAAGAGAATAATTACAGAGCTGCTGTTCGTAGAGTATATAAACGAGATGCAGAAATCTGTGTTGAACACACTGAGGGTATCCTTTACTAAAAAGATAGGTCTTTAATCTAGTTTTGAATTGGGAGAGTGTGTCTGAGCCTCGGACATTATAAGGAAGGCTATTCCAGAGTTTAGGAGCCATAAATGAGATGGCTTAACCTCCTTTACTCGATTTTGCTATTCTAGGTACTACCAGAAGCTCTGAGTTTTGAGATCTTAAAGAGCGGGTTGGATTGTAGCGAGACGGAAGGTTGGATAGATAAATAGGAGCTAGATTATTTTACAGCTTTATAGGTAAGGAGTAATATTTTAAATTCAATATGAAACTTAACAGGCAGCCAGTGTAAGGAGGATAAAATTGGGATGATATGATCATATTTTCTGGACCTGGTAAGAACTCTGGCAGCTGCATTTTGTACTAGCTGAATTTTGTTTATAGAGGATGCTGGGCAGCCAGCCAACAGAGCATTACAGTAATCCAGCCTAGAAGTCATAAAAGCATGGACTAGCTAATCTGCATCTGAGATGGATAGCATACTTCCTAACTTTGTGATATTTCTCAGATGAAAGAAGGCAGGTTTTGTGCCATGGGATATATGATTTTCAAAAGTCAAATTGCTGTCTAATAAGACACCCAGGTCTTTTATAGTAGAGCAAACACTAACTTTGTCCAGTGTGGCCCAGAGTGTATTTTTAAGGCTTGATTGTGTTTGTAAGATGCAAAGCAATGTGTGCTCATGCCACATTTGTAGAAAATGAGGTTATTTTTTCATATATCTTAATTATATACAGCTACTCAGCTAATGCCGAGTTCAGACTGCATGATTTTCCAACTAGTCGTGTCACAGATGTTTTCACACTGCTTGACTATCTGGTCTAGCGTTTCGTCGCTGCTTTGTTTACACTGCAAGATGGTTCGGCGACATAGACATTCACATTGCATGACTTTACTATAGGGAGAATCGCCGACAACTTCGTCCAAACTACGTCTCACAGCCAAAAACACGTAGTATAGCCTATCTTTTGTTATTAACTACATAATGAGAAAGAAGCCTTTAATGGGGTAGAACATGTACATGTTTGCTCATCTGGGTTTAAAGGGAATTAGCCATTTCTCCTCAACGTTGATAAAAAACTAATTTCTTTCTGTATGAAACGTCAAACAGACACATTTGGTCGTGAGTCCTGTCAAACCTCCACTAGTTTTCTTTCCATTTCGTGGGTCCAAATAAACCGAAAAAGAGCGCTTTTAACTTCTCCCCCAGCCTCCCGCTGGCCTGCAGCAGGTATACACACACGCACACACAAGTGAAAGCTGCTCTCTCATTGGCTGTAGGCGATCGCTGATGTTATTTTCAGTCAAAACTCAATTCACACGGCATGATTTGAATCGCCGACAGCTCCAGATATTTAGCACGCCAAATATCTCACAGGCATCGGCGACTCATCGGTGATTCTCTCAGATCGCGTCTTTGATCGTTCATACTGTGTGATTGTCATTCATGTGCACGAGCAGCGATTTGCCTGTGATTTCAGGCATTTGTCGGCGATTTCTCAAAACCTGTCGGCGAGCCAAAATCGGGGCTAAAATCAGTCTGAACTAGGCATAAGATGAAACGACTGTCATCTTTCCTTGTTCCTCCGAATGGCCTGCCCTCAAGAGGCTCTGATTGGTCAGCTAACATAATATGCTTTGATTCGCGGATCAGCTCCAGGTCACCAAGAATTTTCACGCCTAGCACGTGCTGTGCCTCTGCTGTGTTAATCCTGTCAGTCAGAGTAGCTGTTAGCCATATCAGTTTGAGCCTGAATCAGACAGAAAATGAAAAGGACACAGCTGAACTTCAAGCCTGCTGTCTAAAATAAAATCTGACAAGTGTCTTTCACATATATTCGGATTCTAGGCATAAGTTAGTTATTTGAAACGTTCACATATATTTTGCCATTTTTGTAATTTGAGTTGTAGAACGCAGAGAATGTGGCCGCATAGAGACACACTGCAGCACTGGGGAAGATCGTGGGTGTTTACAGGAGTTTGACGGATAAATTTGAATTTTTAGCTAAATTTTTAATGATGCCAAACAGTATTTGCCATTGTTTACGTCCTCGCTACCTTGTACGGTTAACACTAGAAACTGTGCATGTAATAGATCAGTTTTAACAAATAAAAACACTTACAGTAGACGTGTAAATCTACACTGGTCTCATGGTTCGGTTACGATTATCATGCCATCGATTCAGTTCAATGCGATATCTCGGTGCATTACGGTGGATTGACGATGCTTTCTATACAGTTTTACATTGGAGGGGGGGTCTATAACAAGCTGTCTGTATAAACACACACACACATAGACACACAGCACTAAGCAAGCGACAGCGACACACAGCATCAAACTCTCCAAACTCTCTCGTTCGCACACATATACACACACACACAAACATAGACAGCACCAAACAAGCGACACAAAGCATCACGCTCTCTGTAACGGAGTTAGCTGGTTTTTAGGTGAATTTGATCGTCGCCATGGAGTGCCGGTAAGAACACGGAGACTTGAACCCCATTTAAAGCTCTTTATTGTCCATCACACTTTGTGTATGTGTTTGGTGTGTGTGTGTGTGTGGTCTAAACAAAGGAAAGAAAATATACATTAATAAGTAAATTTAGATAATAAGGATAACAGTAACAAGTGGAAATACGTATACACAACACTAAACTACAATATACATTTATAACTGACATGCATGAGCAAAGCAGATGAAGCAAGGCAGATAAACGTATATAAAATAATAATTCTCACTATTAACAGGCTTTTAACTTAGGCGGAAATATAACAAAAAGCATGGATTTAATAGGCGATGTATGTATTATCATTTAAAGCAATTATATTTACATAAAAGATCGCTACTACTAGCCGCGGCAGTCTGCGATTCTTTACGAGCTCGCGCATAAATCAATAATCTCAATACAATACTATAATGATAAAACAGTGGTAACAGGTATGTAAAAGATGCATAAACACTTACTTCTCATCATTGACGCACACAAAACTGACTGGAATTAGGCGGAAAGCAAAGCATGCAACCTTTCTCTCTGTCTGATCAGAATGAAACCAGTTAACAGTCTCCATGTACAGCAGACCTAAGCTGCGTTTTGATTGGCTGCCTGTGCTCGTGATCAGCGCATGATCAAGTACGAGCTCTATAGGAGTCTGTTTGTGATGTCACAGCATGCACGCGTGAGGAGAGAGCACAGCTCGTGTCCAGCTCTGGGCTCAGCCCACCGACCTCTTTTACACTCTCTCTCATCCACGCACACACACATGCACACACACGCACATAGACATAGACACACAGCACCAAGCAAGTTACAACGACACACAGCATCACGCTCTCTCTCATTCACACACACACAAACATAGACAGCACCAAACAAGTGACACACAGCATCACGCTCTCTCTCATACACGCACGCACACATGCACGAACACACACACACACACACACACGATATTGTTTGACCGCTCGCTTCCGTTCAAATGACATCACAGTTACCGACTGCTCCCACACTTTATTAGGAAATTTATTTCCACGCCGCAAGAAAACTGGTCGGGTCCTGCGGCTCCCGTGGTACAGACGCAGAAATGCAGACCTCTATCCAGAAGTATCGCTGTAACAGCAGAGAGGAAAGGAAAAGTCATGCAAGCAGGTTAAATAGGCCACAGTGAGAGAGAGAAATGGAGTTTACTTTCATTCTCTCAATCGCAGTGAAATAGGGGCTTCTGCTGTAAGTGTCAGTGAAAGACTGTCCAGAAAACACACATGCAATGAAATTGTGCACAGTTTCTGCATTTTTAAGTAGTTGGAGCGTTGTAAATACTCCAGCTCACCTCCCTTGCCATAGTAAGCTACCACGACAAAGCGTATATGAGAAAAATGATGTTAGTACATAATAACAGGTTATGATTATTACTGAACCAATGCCGGATTGTCCGCGTCTGCATCCCGGTGGAATGAAGAAACAATTCATTTTCACCCCTCTACTTTACAGGTTGTGGCTCACAATCCACAGCTTCGTCTATTACGGTCAAAGCTACTCTTTCTTTGAGGATTTTTTTCAGCCAAATTCAAAATTAAAATTAAGTTGTAAGCACTTCTCTCTTTGTGTTGTGTCTTTTGGAAGCCCAAATACAGAAACAGAAAAAGCTCTGAGGAAATAGTAGCGTTTGGACATATTTAATTCAATCATGCCTCATTTGCACTTTTAAACATGACATTTAAACACACAAAAAAAATACTCTTAATGTAATCAAACACCTCGCGAAGTATGATGATCACTATTTATGTACACTATTTAGTCTCTGCCTTACAATGGAATAAATGTAAACTTTAAAAAACAAGTAATTTAGCAAATAATTACCATTTACAATGCAGGCATGTGTTCTGGAGGATAATATGAGTGAGACTGTTCCTCAGTGGAAACAATACAAATTTGGTTCACAGCTTTCGTTCTGTCATTCTACTGGAACCAATCCTGACAGTCTGCATATTCTTCATATTTAAACAAAAACAAAAATACTGTCTTCCACAGTGCTTCACAACACAAGATAATCCAATTACTGCAGTTTAGGAAAGCTTTCAGGTTTTTCATTTTATTTTTGTTGATTTCAGATCTGTTCATCAAGCATTTTCAGAATGTTCATTTCCAAACACAAGCCAGTAAAAGTAGCACAGCAAAAGCAAGAAAGCCAATTCGAGAGATCAAAAGTATCATACACTCTGCAGACATAAGCCTTTCAATAAAATAATCCACAGCAAACATAATCCAACAGTCATACTGTAAATTTTTAGATCTGAAAGGAACAATTTTAAATCACAGATTGAAAAAGTTTTTTATTTTTTATTTTTTGAAAAAAGTGTATTTTCTCTTAGCAAGGCTGAATGTATTTGATAAGAAAATAAAAAAAAGTTACACTTGCATTTTATATAAGTATATATATATATATATATATATATATATATATATATATATATATATATATATATATATATATATATATATATTATTATTATTAATATTATTATTATTCAATTTAACCTGGTATATTTGGTAACCAGAGCTTTCTTTCTTTGTTTCTTTCTCTCTTGCTTGCTTTCTTCTTTCTTTGTTTCTTCTTACTTTTAGCAATATATATATTTGTTTATTATTTTCTTGTTTATTCATTTTCATTTTTATTTATTTGCTTGTTTTTTTTATCTTCTTATTTAAATATTGCAGCTTGTATTTTTGTCAAATAAATTTGTCATCGAATAAATTAAGCTTTCAATATTCTTTTACACATTTGTAATAAAAAAGTTAGATTTTTAACTATTTAATATTAAGTTAAAAACGTATTTTTCATAACAATATGTTAAGATTTTTATTCATTTATTTACCTAATAATTTTGGCAACCAGAGTTTGTATTTATTTACTTAATAATTTATTTATATTTAATTGTTTGTTTGTTTATTATACTTTAAGTTATTTATTTAATTATTTATTATACGCTTAGCAATTTATGTATTTTTATTTATTTACTTGATTATTGATTTGCTTGTATATTTATTTAATGCATCTTGTATTTTTGCCAATTAAATTGGTCATTAAATAAAATCAGCTTTCAATAAATTCACAATATTTTACTCATATATATTTTTTTTGTTTTTTAGCTTAGTGTTAAGTTTAAAGTTATATTTGTATTGATATTTTGATATTTTTTCAATATGTTTAGATTTTTATTTTTTATTTATTTATTCATTTTCTGCTTATGTTTTTCGAATAAATTTAGCATCCAAAAACATTTAAACCCTTTTTTAATACGCTAATTAAACATGTTCAAACTTTACACCTCACATGTATTGAGTAAAAATGTGAGTAAAAAAATGGCAGAAGAGCACAGAGGCCTGCGTGTGTTACTATTTTTGCTTTGTAATACATTTACAAGTTTGACACGAAAACACGTTTCTGCTATCTGCAACAGTAACACATGAATGTGAGAACATCTGCCCCGCTGTCAGCCTTTTCTTGTTCCAATACATTTTATTTTCCTCCTTCAGAACCAAGAAGACTTCTGAAAAAGACACAAACACAGCAGGCACACTGCAAAAACCAACACTAATGTGTCACAATACTTTCTTTCCCACTTAAAGCTCTCTTCTTCCTCTATTTTTAAAATGGGATCTTTACAGTCCATTGCTCAGAGTCAATCCTGGCAACAGCAAACTCAAACAAGTGCTCGCTGGAAAAGAAAGCATTGATAAAATGCTAGTTAGAAAGCACTCAGGTCTGACCAGCACTTGTATCCGTCCTTTGGAAACAGAGACTTTCTGAATGCACAGCGGTTATTATTCCACACACAACTCATTCACTAAGCTAAATCAATGCATTATGGGATGCATTAAACACTATCATCAATGAGAGAAATGCAAATGCAGCGCTTCAGCGACATAAGACAGATGTAGCATTAGCTATGCAATACCCCTGTGATTAATATCCATATGTAAAGTGAAAATCTTGCAAGCGTTATAATATTGAATGTCTAATATAAATGTTAGCATTTAATAGTTGCCATTAATATTTAATTCATGCCATTCACAGGTTGATTTCATTGTTGTCTTGAGAGTAATTAAATACGTTTAGCATCATTTAACTTAGAGGGACCCATCGTGCTCCTATTTAAAAGATGTAAAATAATAAGTCCCTAAGGTGTGTATGTTATGTTTCAGGTCAAAATATCTAACAAATAATGTTTTATAACTCTTTAAAACTGCCCCTTTTAGGCTTTGATCCTAATTGTGCCATTTTGGTGACTGTCACTTTAAATTTATATGAGTGTGCTGTTTTCAAAGAAGGGCGGAGCTACAAATGCATATGTGTCAGCATAGTGGCAGATTCAAAAAACAAGACTAATGTCCTAACGTAGAAGAGATCATAACTAGTGGGCGGGGCTTTTCTCCTCTTATGACACATACAAAAAGAGAATGCCAATCAAAGTGTTTATGCAGACAGTTTTTTTAGTGTGATTATAAAATAATAACATTTATATATTTTTTACCAGTATACGCTGGGTTTATTAATCATTTAATGAAACAAAATATTTCATGTTGATATCTGATGCAGGGTTCAACGGTAAGGATTTTTTTCTACTGACCCAATCAGTCTAGTGGTTCGGATTTAGACTTTCCCTGCCAAAATTTGCACTAGCCCCACCCAAAATAAATGTGTGTGTGTGTATATATATATATATATATATATATATATATATATATATATATATATATATATATATATATATATATATATATATATATATATATATATATATATATTTCTCAGCCACATATTTTAAATGTGTCAAAAGCCAAGCATAATTGTATAAATACACTTTTTTTTCAGCATAACTTTTCTTTAAATAAAACTCTGAACTTCAAAGATCTAGACGCACCAGCCAACATCATGAGCATGGTTACTACAAGTTTTGTATTAACATTATTAACAGAAACAAACACCAGTTTAACTGGTGTGCTCACTAGTTAAAGTTTTTTTTTCACAGCACCACAGTATAGCCAACCTAGTGCTGTTTATCTCTGTTTTTTTTCTGATTTTTGATAAAATAAGCTGCAACACAGGATTCATTGACCATTTGCTATTAGAAGAAGAAACAGCAGGGATTATTATGTATAGGACATTGTCAGTCTTTGACAGGGACTTTATCAGTAACTATTACATTTCAAATGGACCAGATTCTTCTTCCTCCAGATCATAACATGTTAGTGTAGTTAAAATTGTTGCCTCATTTTGTGTAGTTTGCAAAATGTGTATTTAGTTGTATGCAACTTGTAATTGTAACTTGTAAGCAGAATGTAATCACTTATCGGTTATAGATCAGTGCTTGTACTGTCTCTCTATGATTAAATCTTTATTGGGCTATTAACATACTGCATCCAAAAACACATTGAAAATGCATTTCTAAACCCTCGATCCTCTGCTGTTTGTCTTTGCTATGGCCACCATCAGCTGCTCCTACACACGCATGGCACTGTAATTTTCAAAATAGTTCAAACCTTTGCCAGTGTGTGGATTAATATTGAATGTGTGTCATTGTTATTACTTGGGGTTAGGGTTAGGAGTAGAGTAAGATGCTGGTGTTTAACTGCATTGTTTTATTGCATTCCTTCATTGGGCTCTCACATATCCTTCCACTATTTACTCTCAGTCTCACGCTTAACCCAGTCGACCAATCACAACAGGCTGGGTCATCGGACCAATCAGCGCAGATTAGCCTCATGCAAAGAAGGGGTTCGGCAACAAATGAATCTCTAAACAAATCATATGGGAGTGGTTGGGATAATTAGGTAAAAATAAATGCATATGATAAGAAAACAAGTGTTTTGCATATCCGATTGTTTTTGGAGACCCCCGAAACCAAAATATAACCTTTCATACTGCAATATAGGGGCTCTTTAACATAAAAACACGTTAAAAATTTGAAAACTGGACTGACAGTTTCAATTTACAATAGCTTCTGTTAAGCTGCTTTGACACAATCTACATTGTAAAAGCGCTAGAGAAATAAAGATGAAAGGAACTGAGTAATACATTTACATCATCTAATGAAATTCATCGATGAAATTGTAAAGTGTGACCAAGTTAAGTAAACAATCAGATACATATAAATAATTACTATTCATTTTGATTTAAAGAAACTGGTATTCATATTCACAGTAAAATAATAATAATACTATATTGAGAACCAAAGATAAAATTGAAATTGCTACACAAGCTTCCACAGAAACAACTGCAGCATCTAACCCAAAAAAACCTTCCCATTATAATCAACAAAGCACTGACATGGTTTAAATAAGAGATGCATTAAACAGAGGCAGCTTTGTTGATTACTAGTCGATTGTTTGCAGGACTCTAGAACTCTTCTCACATTCACTGAACCGCAGGCCTTAAACAGCCACATGTGTAAAATCACTCTGGCAGCTTCAGTGATTATAATTTGACGCAAGTGTAGTTCTGTCTTTGGCTTTTCTTAGTATAACTTGTTCACAATCCGAGGCACAGTTTTGTTTTTCATGCTGCTTAAATTTTTGTCTTGATTTCCTGATGGATCATACAGCAGGAGATAAATTCGGGAACAGGTTTTATATAACCAAACAAAGTCTTAAAATGTTGAGGCTTTCTTTTTTTAAAGTACATTTTACCTTTGGTGAAAATCAAAAGGCAGCCTCAAATACATGTCTAAAACCACTGATTTCCTGCAGACACAAACAACAAATCTTTCATATCATATAATCTCCACTGTTTTTCTATGATGTTCTGTGTTTGTAGATTCTAATTTGTGTAACATTACCAGCACTGATAGATGAACATGGGGTTGGGGTATGTTGACCAATTTGGCATCGTACAATGACTAATGTGAAACTTCACAATGAACAATGGCATTGTCGTTATAGGTATATTAATTATTTATGAATAATGAGTTCATTCATAACAAATTAATTGTTTGTAGCCTACTCTTTTAACTACCTGACCCACATGCTCTTTGTTTTACCCCTAATCAAATCATAAATAAATAAAGATAAGCTAAACACAAATTACCACCAGTCAATAACTTTTTCCGCTGAACTCTGGCATGAATAGGCAGAGTGATCTGTGTCGTTATATAGGCATTGACAAACTTGATTGGTAAAAAAGGTGCACAACCAACAGTATCTGGGGATTTCGCTAAAATTGACCATGTACAAGTGTGAAAGCGAAAGTTTGAAGCCGTGTACTGACGCGGTGACACTCTACCTGATAGATTCAAAAGACCGAAGAAACTAGGGACAAGATTAATTAAATATCACGTTTAACAACTATAGTGAGACGTGATCCAGTGGTACATCCTTGATAAACTGTCCAACGTGCACTGCTCTCAACGTCCAACCTTGTGCTCAAGACTGCTGGAGCTCAGCAACCACGGAAGTTAAAACCGTCACCCAGGAGCACACTAGAGCATCTCCGCTCTCTATGGAGCCGCAGATAGTAGCGCGCTGGGAAAGCATAACCTCATCAGCCCTTTCCTCAAAGGTGCGTGGTGCAACACGGTTAAGCAGAGGTTGGTCCACTTGAGAGTTTTAACTATTGCCCGCGCTTCGCTGTGCCAGAGCAAGACGTGTCCGTGTCGTGTCGAGGGCACACTTAATAAACGAATGCCTCCTGTTCGTTGTGAGTACGCGTTGCCTCTTAAGCACCTGACTCTGCGGAGGAGCCAGGTGACTGGCCCAGTATGATGTCTGGTATACCTGCTTGGTCTACCCTTATGCTGGGGTTTGGTGCCAGCTATGTGTGGTCCACAATGTCGATCCCATATGCTTATTTTAGCCACAGAGTGTTCCCCCTTTTTAGGCAGACCCGTGTCTTCTCTGTCCCGCTAACCAGCTAATTAAATGTAGCACTCCCCCTTAATAGGGCTAGTTTATATGCTCTAAAGCTGCGGTCACATTAGAGTTTGAGCATGCGATATTCTGTCGTACGGCGCTGCGAAAAGGGGCGAGATTAAACAAGCTTATTAGGCATTTAAAAAAGTGAGCGGTTGCTCCATGTTTTGAATTTTAGTCCAGAGATGTCATGTTTTGATCCTTGATTGATCTCACGCAGTCAAGTGATGCGATTTCACAGGTCCGAGTTCACCAAGGTTGAACTTTGCACCGCAGCAACCTGCCAAACTTAACGCATGACCCTGCGTTTCCGGTATGACGCATTTGCGTGCATATAAATGGAAGTCTATGGGAGGAAAAGCCCAGTGTGACCGCAGCTTTATTGCCATCAAATCTCCCTTCTTGGGTAGTAGGTGGCCTCTGCAGCGTCCTCCCCCTTCAGGGAATTGCACGCTTTTCCAACACACTGTCATATTTCTAAAATCCCTAGACTATATTAGTTAGGTAAAAGCACATTTACGACCCCCGATCTGAATTCTAATTATTTTAACTCAAAAATGTCCTGAAGCTGGCTGCCTTAAAATTTTAAGTTGAGTCAATATTTCTTTTTTTTACATCGTACTTGTTTTAAATCTTTATAAGTATCGTTATTCTGTTGAAGACAAAAGAAGACATTTTGAAAAACGTTGGAAACCTATAACCATTGACATCCATGGTATTTGTTTTTTCCTACTATGGAAGTTAATGGTTACAGGTTTTCAGCTTTCTTTGGGATATCTACTTTGATTTTCAACAAAAGAAATAAACAAAAAACGTAAAGGATCAGTCAACGATGACTGATTTTTAGTTTGTGGGTTAGCTATCCCTTTAATCACTTTTTTTTTCTTCTTAATTGTTGTCAGCACCTCTCAGTCTACAGATCCTGGCCTGAAAGTTGGCACAGGTCTGAGATGATATGGTTGAATGGAGGTGAGAGCTAATTAGCATACTCATGTTTTGTGATTAAAATGAGGTCAGGGTGTAGTGTTATAACTAAGCTATTTTAAAACTTGTAGATTTATTTATTTTCACAGTTATTTTCAAATTTAGTTGATTTATTTATTTATTTTATTAAGAAATGTTAGCTCTCTGTAGGGGGCTTTAAAATAGCCACACATCTTAAATCAGTTTTCATTAATTGTCCTTCGGCTTACTTTCCTTTATTTTATCAGAGGTCACCACAGTGGACTGAACAACCAACTTATCCAGCATATGTTCTACACAGCCGATGCCCTTCCAACCACTACCCAGCACTGGGAAACATCCATACACACTCATCAACACTCATACACTGCGGCCAATTTAGCTTATTCAATTCACCTATAGTGCATGTCTTTGGACTGTGGGGGAAATCGGACCACCCAAAGGAAACCCACAGCAACAAGGGGAGAACATGCAAACTAAACAGAGAAATGCCAAATTATTATGCAAAATAATAATTAAAAATTAATCACTTTCTGGCTATCGGATGTTAGGCATGGATATATAATTTGATCTTGATTTTTCGAAAGTATTGCAGCGCTTTGTAAACGTTTATTATTACCATTTGATGAGTCTCTCTATACAGTTTGATTTCAAACTTTTAGGACATCCCCGCTTTTTTATTGCCATAATACAAAATCTAATAGTCTATTCAGTAAGTATCAACTGTGTATCCACCTAACTTCTGCACAATACAACTAAAGCTGCGGTCACACTGGGCTTTGCTCCCCATTGACTTCCATTTATACGCACGCAAATGCGTCAGACCGGAAACGCAAGGTTATGCGTTAAGTTTCGCAGGTTGCTGCGGTGCAGTTCAAAAACTTGGTGAACTCTGACCTGTGAAATTGAAATAGGCTTTCAGCGGTGCTTCTGACTGAGCCAAGCCGAGTTTGATGAACTGTTGTCGGTGAAGGCTGGAGGATTTCCCTGGGAACACCGACAACAGGTTCTACGTCACAATTACGCCCCCACAAGAGCAAGCTTCTGATTGGTTAACGCGGCGCGAATGTACGCTGAAGTTCAGATTTTCGAATTCGAGAGATTCAAACGCGCAAACCGCTCAATTCGCCCCGCGCCATTTGCGTCATTCGCGCCGCGCCATTCGCGCGTATCGCGCCACAGGATGTCTATTCGCGCGTTTGCATTGACTTAACATGTAAATCACTCGCGCTTGACGCGTGTTTTGCGTCTGGTGTGAACGCAGCATTATAAGCTTGTTTAATACCGCCCCTTTTTGCAGCACCTTACGACAGAATTTCACTCACACAAACTCTAGTGTGACTGCAGCTTGATGTTCCCAACCCCATTTATAAGGCAAGAAATCCCACTTATTAAACCTGACAGGGCACATCTGTGAAGTGAAGACCATTTCAGGTGACTACCTCTTGAAGCTCATCAAGAGAATGCCAAGAGTGTACAAAGCAGTATACAAAGCAAAAGGTGGCTACTTTGAAGCTAGAATTTGACATATTTTCAGTTGTTGCACACTTTTTTGTTATGTATATAATTCCACATGCATGTGTTCATTTATAGTTTTGATGCCTTCAGTGTGAATCTACAATTTTCATAGTCATGAAAATAAAGAAAACTCTTTGAATGACAAGGTGTGTCCAAACTTTTGATCTGTACAGTATATCCTGTAGTTGCTACTGTTGCACTCCTAGTTAGACATCAACTGCATTTCGTTGCCTTCTACTTGTACATGTGTTATGACAATAAAGTTGAATCCAATCTAATCTAACAGACAAAAAAGGTCAAACAAGCCAGTAGAACAAAGTACCACAAAGCAAACAGAAAACAAACAGTACTCACACATCTCAGGCCCCGTTTACACGAGTGCGTTTTAGTTTTAAAACGATGTTTTAGATCAAAAATGATCCGCATCCACACTATCGTTTCACCTAGCGTCTCTGAACATTTCTCCGTCCACACTACGCCACCAAAAACGTATATCACGTGACCATTCGCGCACTCTGGGCATGCGCGTTCTAGTAAAAACAAAAAGCATGCGTCTCTCTCGGCATTTGGTTATTGTTAATCAACAAACGCCGGTTAAACAGTAAACGTGATGGCAAAGAAAGCAAGAGAGGTATTTTTGTGGACAGACGACGAGGTCGAGATGTTATTAAACGTAACAAACGAATAACTGCACAATGGCGCCTAAAACAGACAATAGTGCAAACAACGCTCCCATTTCTGTGTCCATGTTGTTGTTTACAGTACTGTCTTCCGGTAGCATTAAAGCCATGTGTTATAGTCATGTGATAGGGACTTGATGAATAAGAGAAGGATACGCAATGACACAAAAGCCCCAATCAGGTAGCGAATCTCAGCAGTCCCGCCTCCGTTTTCAGATGTCTCCGTTTTTCATCATCCACACTAAAACGGAGCAGCAGTGTTTCAGAATGAAAACGGCCTCTCCAGCAGTTTCGAAACGCTCCGTTTACGGCGCTCGAGAACTCTGGCGTAGTGTGGACGGATGGCATAACCGTAGCAATACTTATGCGTTTTAAAACGAAAACGCATTAGTGTAAACGGGGCCTCAGTAGTCACAAACTTTAACACATACAATGCACTGTCCAACATACAAAGAACACAAAGCAAGTGACCAAAGCAAGATGGGTGCCAATGTAACAGGTATTAAATTTATTTATGTTTTCGTTATAAATTCACGCAAAATCTTTGTTTTGTTGGTCATTAATATGTAAGAAATAAAGAGAAAATGTTTTATTTTTGTTTTGACGCGTCGGCGCGATGACGTCATTGACGTGCGTTGCCGCGATGACGTCAGTGACATAGCGCGCGCTTTGCTTCAGTCTGTCGGAGGACAGAGCAGAGCGAGCAGTAGCAGGCGTAAGAGGAGTTTTAAGAGAAGACTAACTGCATGTTCTCTGTTTGTGCAGCACTTAAATAAATGAGACCGCTGAACCTGCAGGCAGACTCCAGCTCTTTACTTTACACAACACAACACAACGCAGAGGGGTAGTCGAGCCGTTAAGACCGGCCCCGGCTACACCAAGGAAGTTATAACACTTTAAACTATTAAAAATGTTAATAAGTCACTTTTTTTCAACCTTTCAAGATTAAAAGTTGTCAGAAAAAAAAACCAAAGTCTCATAATGCAATTCAAAAGCAAAAAGAAAAGGTAAAAAATAAAAACATGAATCACAAAATACTGAAAACTGCTAATTTACAGATATTTTTAGAGCGTGGAAGGTGTTAATTGAAATATGACTCATTCAATCAAAAATGGATTGTTTTCTTATTAAATCTTCTATTTTACTCTGAATTTTGAGATTGAGTTGGGTCGCAAGCACCACTTTACAAACCTCTGTTCACTCCTACAATTGTCTGAAAAAAGGGGGGTTATATGAATATTTCAGAAAAATCAAAAAATAAATCATTCACTGCGATTACAGTCTGGTTGGCATTTTGTGGCTTATTACTTGTGTTTGATTTGTATCTTTTCCACATGAAGGCTCATCCGTCATGATGACATTTGCATGCACTGTTACAAAGATGTTACCAAAAAAAAAAGGAAAGAATGTAAAATGTTATTCCCAGAGTCACGACAAAACCGTCAGTGTTGAGGTTGAAAATCTCCTAATTCCCTAATTAAAAGCTTTGAACACAACAGTCTCTTGCACATGATTATGAGGATACAATCAGGGAATTTGAGGATGCTCAAAGTAAAGTTGCACTGGTGAACGCTTGAAAGCAAATTGCTCCTTTCTCTGATGTGCTGTCTTTAACTGGAGCCATGCAAATGAATCAAACATTTCACTGTGTGCTTTGCAAAAAAGCACACATTTTGTAGAAATTGTCTTTGCTCAGAGGTTTTAGAAGCTTTAGAAGAATTCTCAACTTACTGATACTTTCCCCTATTGCTTTTTCTAGATCACAGCTAAAAAAAACAAAGGTCTAGCAACAATTTTAATATATATTTTACACATTCAGTGTTATATGGATCTCCATAGAAATGCAACAGAAACTGGTCATTTTCCATGTTTCAAGGTATGAATATTTGGATCACAAATCAATGGAATCAAAATAGACATATGATCACAAACATGTATATGCATTAGCTTTTTACAGCGTAATACTCATTACTCACGAGTACTTTAGAAAGGGCTAATGTTCACTCTTACTTTGAGTAATATTTACAAAAGACACTTTTACTCTACTTGCACAACATTTTTAGGCAAGTAATGGTACTTTTACTTGAGTATGATTGTTCAGTACTCTTTTCACCACTTCTTGAGATACGTATACTACACCCTCTTTTGTGTCCCTGTCAGAACAGCAAATTGGTGATGTTTACATCTATCTTTTGTATATTCCTCAGCTATTTAGGGATTGGTGATAGCGTTATAGTGCGTAAGTGTCAGCTTTTATCTGGTGTCAGTTTGTTTTACTTAGAGTACACTCAGGGGTGTCCAAACTTGATCCTGGAGGCCCATGCTGCGTCCGAAACCGCATACTTCCATACTATATAGTACGCTAAAATCAGTATGCGAGCCGAGTAGGATATCCGAATTCATAGAATTCGAAAATCAGTAGGCGAGAAGTACCCGGTTGACTTACTTCTTCCGGCGAGATTCTGAAGTGTGCATTCCATGCACGCTGCGCTATCCCACAATGCCCTGTGAAAGAATTCATGAATGGAAGTGAGGCGACGCAACTGACGCAGGTAGGTCACGTGACCATGACAAAATGGCGGATGTAGTACGTCCGAATTCCATTCATACTTTTCACATTCATACTGTATAGAGCGTACTTTTTTACCGGCCGAGTAGTACGTTTAAATTCAAATGCAGTACCTACTGAGTAGTAGGCGGTGTCCTACATGTTTTAGTTCCAACCTCAATTAAGCACACCTGAACCAGCTAATCAAGCTCTTACTAGATATACTATAAACCTCTAGACAGGTGTGTTGAAGCAAGCTAGAGCTAAACTATGCAGGACACCAGCCCTCCAGGACTGAGTTTGGACATCCCTGGCCTAGACTAATATTCGCCTGTAAGGAAAATAAACACTGTAAAAACATTTAGTTGTTTCAACTTAAAAAAAAGGTAAGTGTCTATGCTTCCTTAAAACTAATTCACTTTAATATTTGAGTTGTCTTAACTCAGGTTAAAGTTGACAGGACTTGACAATACAAGTGTAGTAGCGTCAGGGCCATGCCCACTTGGGGCCCCTGCAAGGGGGGAGAAAAAAGACACTTTCGGACTGTCTTTTCAGGCTAAGTGCAAATAGCGCACCTAGTTGGAATAAGCTATATTCACGGTTTACGCCCATCAATTACTGATTGACAGAGACAACATGAGTAAAGAGCAAATCATCATAACAGCGTGAGTGGTGTACTTCATAAAGCGCACGGCATCATCTTTTGACGCGATTGATCAAACCGGTTCGAATCCACCAGCTGCTAAACTCGTGCTACTTTTTTCTCCCTATTACATATCAGATTGGAAATATATTCATTTTTACTAGGAATGTAACATTTTTTAAAAAATAATGCAAATGTGATAAAGTCACAAGTGCCTTGTGGGTATTTAATAATGTTTAGCCCTAATAAAAGTGCCTCCCTCTCTGTAAAAACTACCGTCAGACAACTGTATTTTCTCTGAGCAAAAAAATCGCTTTTACATATAACTATAATTATTATTGTTATATTTAAATTTTCTTTCTTTAACTAAACAGAATGCTGTAATTGGTCAAGCGCGGAAACACCAGTTTTGAAATAACCCACGCTTAACTGAGCGGACTGTAACGTTATTTGTCATAGATCAAAACTGAGTGAACAAGTGGATTTAGCAAATGTGAGAAAAGGGGAGAGGAGGCATCTTTATTGAGGCATGTTACATACACACCTTCTTCAAACAGACCCATGATCAGGAAAATTAGAGTATAGAAGAAGGCGTTAGATGAGTAAGCTAGCATTAACCAGGTGGAGGAGGCTAACACCAGAACAGCAAGGACTGGATTCAGACAGAAGAGAGAGAGAGAGAGAGAGAGAGAGAGAGAGAGAGAGAGAGAGAGAAAGAGAGAGAGAGAGGCCCTGGAGAGGAGAGAGACGGGAGAGGAGAAGAGGTGTGTGTGATTTCGGATACTTTCAGGTTTATAATCAAGTTGATCTATGCTGCTTGTCTAATCTTCATCACGAGAAGAGTAGCGAAAATACAGGGAGAGGAGGAGAGAGACAGTAAATCATTAATAAGTGTGTGTATTATGAAAGACTCAGATTCATAGAACTGGATTGGTGAGGCATTGTGTTATATGCCATGCCAATAATATGCTTTATACATTTGTAAAGCTATACATTAAAAATACCCTTAAAAATTATACATATTTATTAGTACTATATTATATATAGTACTGTTTCAGTGCACTTGAACAAGTATACTAAAAATCAATTTTCACTAGTTTTATTAGTATTTTTATTCAATGCTTTGAAAAACTAAGTTAAATCTTTGTAGACTATAAATACATATGTACTATATATCCTTTATTTAAATATGTGGGCAACAAATTAAAGACTCATTTTATTTAAAAATTATTATATCATTCTTATTTTTTTAATTCAACAATAGGGGTGCGGCCAGGTAGGGGGCCTTGCAAGACAATGTGCCCAGGGGCCCATGTGTTTTTAATCCGGGTCTGAATAGCGTGATCTAGTTAACTTAAATATATAAGTTGTTGTAATGTAATTAAGAATGATGCTAATAGGACTTTATAATTCAAGTGTAATGAACATGGTTTAAGCTTAGTGAACTTAAATATTCAAGTTGACTCTCTCTCTCTCTCTCTCTCTCTCTCTCTCACACACACACACCATGTACAAATTTTGTTTATTCAATTTACTTTCAGATGTCACTACTTCAAAATGTTTCCTTTACCGCCGTTCTTAACGCCAATGGAGGTACCTACGTGCGCCAGAAGCTTTTGGCCCCTGGGTGGCGGTTTAAGCATAGATTTTTAGCTTTGCCTTATTACAATAGAACAGTACTTCATGCAGGCCCGGCGCCAGGATGTCATTACTGAAGGGGCATTTTATTCTCATAGGGGGGCGCTAGACATTACAATTCAGGCGGTTTATTATTCATTTGCATTTAATATCAATTGCATTTCGCATTTGATATCAATCAATTGGCTTTATTTTTATTTTATTATTTATTTCTTTTTTTATTTCTTTTTTTATTGATGTCATAACATTTCTAAAGGAGCTGTTGACATAGGGTTGAACCAGATTTTGTAAAACCCCAAATCCAATACAAAAAAAATAAATAATAATAATAATAAAATAATCTGAAAAATTAGTTAATGACAATGTGATGACACAAAGAGAAAGGCTTTTTGGTTTTGGCAACTTAAATATCCCTCTCATGTGGTGAATGAAGTCACAAGCATTGCTCAGGAGTGATTTTATCAGACTTCAACAGAGTGTAAAAATCTTGATTCTGTGGGTCTCGTCTTTCAAATCTGAGCTTTATTTTGTATTTTCTATTAGATTTAGGTCAGGTGATTGGCTGGGCCATTCTACAGCTTGACTGTCTTTCTCTAAAAGCATTTGAGATTGTCCTTGGCTGTGTTTTGGATCATTGTCTTGCTGAAATGTCCACCCTGGTTTCATCTTCATCATCCTGATAATTTAGATGTTGGACCAAAGCAGCTAATATTCATTTACAATGAGGATTGCTGAAGAACTACTGAAAGATTTCAGATGCTACCTGGGCTTTCACTGAATTTCTACACCTCCCTTTCTACATGTGTCCAATACTTTTACCCTCATTTAATTTTATTACACATAACTTAATGAGTTACTTAACTTAATGAGTAACTTAATGAGTTAACAAATTATTTTTTGTTTTCTTATATGTATTTTGTTGGTTATTACCAACATCTGGTTAAAATTTCAAGTCAACAGCACCTTCAGAAATATGTTTTCTTAGAAAAACGATGACGTTCAATACTTTTACTAATAATTTCACTGTATGCAGCGACACTTTTCCCCACCCTTTATTCATACGCTCATGATGGAAACAGCAATAATACCCACACATGGAAAATGCCTCCATAACTGCATGACAGTCCCGGCTGACCTTTAACTAACAGGAGGAGAATCAGTGCATGCGTGTCTACCAGATGAGGCGGCAGATTATGGATTCGCCACAAGCAAATATTCATGTTTATGTAGTCATACATAACAATCAATGAACTCGCAGGCACACCGAGCAAATTGCAAACATTCATATGGGTTCAGGGGGTGTAATACAGCAGGTAATTTAAGAAAGAATTGAACCGGGATGTAGGTCATGCTTGTTATTGGGAAAATAATTTACAACTACATTGTTTATGGACCGCAGCTGTGGCACGCTGTCGATTTCAATAGACAGTACAATGCAATTTGTCTCTTTCTTGGTTTAAAATAATGAACGGGAAAATTTAACACGTTATTAATACATCAATGCATAGACAGAGTTATAGACTAAGCAAAATCGTGATTTTGAGGCACAGCAGCCACACACATACATTTTAAGTGTATGAAAACCCTTTCTCTGTTCATTTATGATGAAATCTATTGAAATAGCTATAGACTGTAATACGTACATGTAAAGGGATAGTTCATATGAAGCCACTAAAGGGATAGAAATTGGGAGGAAATATTAGTTTTTAAATAAAAAAAAAACTGAGCTCCAGTAAAGCTCAATGTTGTGCTTTGTTGGGATTGTTGTGTTAAATAAAGGCTTGACTGGTTGACTGCCTTATTTTAAGCTTTAATATTAAGCTGAAAGATTCAGTTTCTGGCAGGATGAGCTGCTTTGTGATTTTCAGGTAAAGTATAATAGACCCCTATCTCGATATATTGGCTGTTTATTAATATTTATCTTGATATATTCTAGATCACTAATCCTACTCAATTCCTAAAACCAACAACTACCTTAATAACTATTATTATGATATTAAATAATACTCTATTGAGTTTAAAGTCTTATAATGGGTTGGCAATGGCGTGAATTGTACCTTAAAATAAAGTGTTACTGATAAAGAAAATATGGCAACACTTTACGGTAAAGTGCAGGAACTCATGTGTGAATTATGCATTTATTCATTCATTAGTATGTCATGAACTATCAGGAATTAACTTGAGTTCAGTGTATTTTATTTATAACATGAGTTAGTAGATGTACAACACATTAAGGAAGACATTAATTAAGATATGTAGATATCTAATTAATCTTAGTTTTTGGATTTAAATAGAATAATATTGCTTACACCACTGGCAGATTTTGTCTGTTTTAAGGTAAAACTCACTTAATTTTGACAGATTATTTCTGAAAACAAGGCAATACTTTTAGTTTTTTTTTTTAGAAAATGCTTCTTGATCTAAGAAGTTTTAGATGTGTAGACTAGAAACAAGACAATAACTCGAAGTTAAAAAAGCAGTGTAATGCTTAGATAATAAGGCCTGATATATTTATAGGTAAAAATAGATGTCATGTATGTGCTGTGATTGGTCAGTGTTGTTAGGGTTTGTTTACTATAAAAAAAAGACATGGACTAGCTTGATACATCATAATTATTGAAAAAGCATTACTCTAACATCAGTGTTCTTTCCTGCTATGCATTCATGAGGTAATCTTGCATTTTGCCAAATCTTTTAATAAGTCACCTATATAATTTTGTCACACTTTACTTTATGTTGCAATTCTTGCAATTAACAAACCATTAACTAAGATTTTTAACTCACTAAAAAGTCATTTGAGTTTGGCATTAGGTAGTAGGATTAGGGAGAATGAATGCAAATATTTTCTGGGAGACACAATATGTTTGTACACAATGCAAGAGATTGTTATTTCATATGGTCAAACATGAAAAAAATATTGCTTTAGGATACTTTAAGATCTCTTTATGGGTTTTTAATGATATAAGGGGCAAGTAAACGATGACAGGACATTCATTTTTCAGATAAGCCATCATTTAGACGACAACAAAATACTCCTTTTAAATCATTCAACAAAGATAAAGTCATGAAAGAGACATGGTGTTAGACATCCAGCGAACCAGTTTGACCTCAGCACACAGAACGCATCGTAAACAGTGAAATACTGCCAACCGGAATCAGCGTCTCTATCCCTGTCCTTATGCTGTATATCTCTCTGTATAAGCAGTGATCCCTCACTGGATCTCAAAGTGAGGGATTTGCCACAGAGCAGAGACAGATGTGCCATGCCCCGTCCTCTCTTACCACAGTCTATTCGTTTAGCAGGATTACAGCCTGTCATCTCCGGGGGGCCGAGGCTCTCTTAAAGGGCTGGTGCACCCAAAGGACCCATTCACATAACCAGCTTGTCCTCGAATGGACTCCCACTGCACTTGGGACCTGGTTACCTGGTTGGGACATCAATTCTCTCCCAGCCAGGGATGTGTTTCCCAAACAACGATGTAACTTGTGGCTAAACTATTATAGTATGATGCATTGTTTGGGAAATGAATGATGTTGTGACAAGTGCTTGATCGCAGATCTATTATTTGAAGCTAGTTTGTTAAATTGTAAAACATCTGTAATGATGTAAGGATGTTAGATATGTAGATGAAGTCACATACATTGCTCAGGTGTGATTTTATTAGACTTCAACAGAGTGTAAAAATCTTGATGATTCTGTGGGTCTCGTCTATCAAATCTGGACTTTGTTTAGTATTTTCTATCGGTTTTACATCAGGTGATTGGCTAGGCCATTCTACAGCTTGATTGTCTTAAATTGTAAAACATCTGTAATGATGCTCTAAATGTATTATTATTGATGTTGCTTTAATGCGTAGGTAAACGGCACACAAAGGGACTATATTTCTTCTACAAACATTATTGAGAGTACTCTACTCCAGGGGTGTCCAAACTCAGTTTTGAAGGGCTGGTGTACTGTAGATTTTAGCTAAAACTTGCTAAAATCTGCAAGGATGCTTCTAGAAAGTCTAGTAAGAGCTTGATAAACTCTGATTAGGGTTGGAACTAAGCTTTGCATTACATCCGCTCTCCAGGACACTTCTGCACTATTCTAAAACTAAAAGCCACTTACAATAGCTAACATGTAGGCTAATCTCATGTATAAATCAAATATAATAAAATAATGGAAAATTCATTCATTTTCTTGTCGGCTTAGTCGCTTTATTAATCCAGGGTTGACACAGCAGAATGAACCGCCAACTTATTCAGCATATGTATTACACAGCGGATGCCCTTCCAGCTGCAACCGATCTCTGGGAAACATCCATACACACTCATTCACATTCATACACTACGGACAATTTTAGCTTACCCGATTCACCTGTACCGCATGTCTTTGGACTTTGGGTGAAACCGGAGCTCCCGGAGGAAACCCACACGAATGCAGGAAGAACATGCAAACTCCACACAGAAACGCCAACTGACCCAGCTGAGGCTCGAACCTGCGATCTTCTTGCTGTGAGGTGACAACACTGCGCCACTGCGTCGCCCTAATGGAAAATTATTTTCATTTATTTGGTGCATATATCTGCATTTATATTAAGAAATTAATATTACTATTATTTTTTTTCAGTAGACAATTGTTTTAATACTATTATTATTATCATTATTACTATTTCAAAGACCTATTTATACAACTTTCATGCACTCAAACATCACACTTTCAAAACTATCTGTTAAATAAAAGTTTCTCCATTTTGTTATTCTCAAGTGTTTTCATTTATTTATGGTTGTGAATTGCATTATGGAAACTTGATCTCTGCTATGTCAGCTTTTGATGTTGAACTGTATAGTTTAACAAGGTGACTTTATTTACATTTTAGTCGATTGAAATAGTATAACGCATAACAAAATATATGGAGTAATAAGTCAGAAAAAAAAAATAACAGAAAATGTACTGGCGGCTTATTACAAGGTTTTTGTAATGTAATATACAACACCAACCCAGACAATATATCTCTTTAAACTATTGAAAATGTTAATAAAAGTCACCCTTTTCAAAGTTTACTGTTGTTGGAAGAAAAATTAAGGTTCCATGATGCAATTCAAAAGCATAAATAAATAGGAAATAATAAAAATAAAAAAAGTTCTACAAAAACATGAATTACAAAATATGAAAAACCTTGCATATACAGTACAGATACATTTTTAAATTATACAAATTAAAACTACACCCATATATATATATATATATATATATATATATATATATATATATATATATATATATATATATATATATATATATATATAGTGACAACAGATAGTAGAAAATAGAAAGTCCTATTTGTTTTATTTCGGCTAGAATAAAACATTTTTAAAGCCATTTTAAGGTCAATATTATTTGCCCCTTTCAGCGATTTTTGTTTTTGATAGTCTGCAGAACAAACCATCATTATACAATGACTTGCCTAATTACCCTAACCTGCCTAGTTAACCTAATTAACCTACACTGTTAAAAATTGTCCCGTTAAAAAACAGTAAAATACTGGCAGCTGCAGTTGCCAGCAATGTACTGTTATTTTACAGTATGTTGCTGTAAAAATACATGGACTACATTGATTTACACAATACTCAAGTGAACTCATTTTGCTCACTGAAAGCAACTGCCTCAACTTGGTCAACTGCTGAATGAGTTTATGAAGTAATGTGTTATATATGCTTAGAAGCATACTTATAATGATAACTTATTTTAGTTAAATAGAAAAGTTTGGTTTAACTCTAATGTCTTATTTTTCACAACAGCACACATACATGTAAATCTGGAATCAACAGAGAGATTCTGACTGCATCAGCAACTAAACAGCCGCTATCTTTAAATAGAGAAACATGCAGAATAACATCAGCAGTTCATTGTTCATCTTTAACTCATACACTGGCTCTACTCTCCTCCACAACGGTGACAGACAGAAGAAATTAGCTTCAGGTTTTACAGTAAAATACTGTTTTTTCCTTGATTTAACAGTAATCTACTGGCAGCTGTGGTTGCCAGCAATATACTGTTTTTTTACAGTCTATTTCCGTAGTGTAAATTAACAGTATATTACTGTTAAAATACATTTTTACACTGTGTTTTTACCTCTCACACCTTTAACCCTTTAAACCCCAGAGCATATACTTCAGTTTTTATTGAAGTGTCCACACTACTGAGTGTTCAAGAAACATGTAGCAAAGCTGAAGTAAATTCATTAATTAACTGACTAATTAAATGATAATTGAGGATTAACAATGAACAAATGAAGAAATACTGAAGGGAAAAAACAAGAACAGAACATACAAAACTTTAGTCACAGCTTTATAATGGAATAACCTGAAGAACAACAAATGATTTAATAATTTAAATGATCAGCGGATGATTAAACAACTCTACAAACATCATCACCAGCTACACTTATTACTTAATACATGTATTTTGTATAACATCTACTAAAGTTCTTCTTGAGAGAAAGGTTAACATTTTACGTCACCATCATGGAGAACAGAGTTTGCTTTAGTTGGGCTCTTAGCCCTGTCATTTTTAACATTTATATATCTTGGCTGCTGCAATTGTTAAGAACTTTGTTTAAAAAGCTCCTTTGTTGTGGCAAGTCAGCCAAAAACCTAAATAAGATCTGGTGATGTTCATGTTGCCATTAAATGGCAGAGTCTGTTCTCATTTAGTATAATAAAATTTACTGCTCCTATTTAATGTTAAATCTATTGTTTTACATTATATGTATATATATGGCAATGATTTCTGGAAGGTTTTAAGAATTTCTTGGACAATAACACTGCTCTATGATGTAAATTGCACTCAAAGAGACATCAATAATCAGCATATGAACCTCAATAATGGTGACAACTAACAAAATTAACAGTTTAACTCACAAACAGGCAACTGAAAGTCTAAACATAAACAACAGCAGAATCAAACACAAATAAAGAAAAGTGTGAGACCATTATACAACATTTATTTATACCGCAATGCATGCTGGGATATTTGTACAGTGCCACTCCCAGCATGCATTGCAGCATGAAACATTTGAGATGTTACCATTGTTGAGATACAAGGTCAGATTCATGAGGTCTGAGTGTGTATTTGTCATAACTGAACTGTTTTTGTATGTTATTTCTTAACTGTTAAGTAATTACGGAGATATCTTTTCTGTTTCCACTTCTCATTAATTAAATTAATACCTGCAACTAAGCATAAAATCTATTGCATGAGGCCCTTCTTCCAGATTTATAACAAAACATTTATCAGAACTAATTTCAGACAAATAGATTTCTCTATTTATTGACTTCCCAACTTTTTTTTCGCTACGGTACAAACGTTTTGTAAACTCTGTATTACAGCAGTTGGAAAGTTTTATTAAATGAGTTCAAGGGTGAAGAGCCCAACTAAACCAGCCCCTCACTCCATTACGGTGACACAAAAAACACCTTAATTTCTGTTGGATCTCAATGAGAATAGTATGGAAGTCAAATCAGTCAGTAATAAGTGTGTCTGCTGTTGTTTGTGGAGTTGTTTAATGATCCTCTGCTGAGACTGAAGCTGTTTTATTTTATTTGATTTTATTTAATGTTGTAACTCAAGTCACTGTTTGTGTTTCTTGTTTATTTTCTTCAGTAATTGTAATTATTAACAGCAGGTGTTCATCAGTGTCTGAATTCACTCATTAGTGTTCATTAACTCTGTCAGGTGAACTATATTAGTTAACTAGTGTATGAAATAGTGAACAAGGACACAAAGTGTGATTTCAAACACAGACTTCAAAACATCGAATCTGAACTCTGTTAGCTCACAGTTTTCTGCAGTTGGTTACTTTCTCGAAGACAAAAATGTTACCCAGAAAGCACTGTTTTTAACAGAATATTACTGTTTTAGTGAAAAAACATTATTTTACTGTAGAATCTGACCGTTTTTTAACAGCAATTTTTTACAGTGTAGTTAAGCCTTTAAATGTCACTTTAAGCTGCCTTGAAATATATCTGGTGAAATTTTATTTACTGTCATCATAGCAGTGATAAAATAAATCAGTTATCAGAGATATGTTATTAAAATTATTATGTTTAGAAATGTGTTGAAAAAAAATCTTCTCTACGTCAAACAGAAATTGGAGAAAAATATAAACAAGGGGGCTAATAATTCTGATTTAAACTGTATGTATGTATGTATATATATATATATATATATATATATATATATATATATATATATATATATATATATATATATATATATATATATACATACATACATACATACATATATATATATATATATATATATATATATATATATATATATATATATATACATACATACATACATACATATATATATATATATATATATATATATATATATATATATATATATATATATATATAGCTTGTATTAGTTTGAAATAATGTAAGGTATAAAAAAAACTATATAGAGAGAAATAAAGTCTGTAAAATAACCAAAACATTTACTGGTAGTGTATTATTAAGTTCTACAAAGTTTATCACAAAAACACCCCAGACAATATAAGACATTTAAAATAATTTAAGACACTTAAGTACTCAAACTTGGTACGGTTGCATTGAACCGTGTCAGGGCGCGACTATTCCCCCTCCCGTCCCCCCCGCAAGTCTGCACTCACACTGCATTTTCTCTTCTGAGCCTGAGCACACTTACTTCATTGATGATGTGGCTGTTCAGTTAAAAGAAGTGATCTCACTCTGTACAGTGGAGATTTCTTTAGTTATATTGCTTTGTATCATTTTAAGTCATTTTGGGAAACGTTGACATACAGTCAAATTGTTTGTTGAACAGATCCACCACTTTTGATGATCGCACTTTCCCAAAGTCATCATGCTTCACATATTAGGAGGTTTGCTAAAAGTGGCAGCTGTCGTGCAGCAAGCGGTTGCATCTTTAATAAACTATGACCGTTTGTGTTCATTGAGAAGAAAGAATGATTAATAAATCCATAAGAAAAGTCCCTTAAAAGTAATGTTGTGTCTTCAGTTTTGCGCTTAGGCACCCTTTGCACTCACACTACAAGCATACCATGCCAAAGCACAAATAGCCCGGGCAATGCGGTCATGGTTCAAATAGCTTAGCCCAATCCTGTTCCTGGAGATCTACCTTCCTGCAGACTTCAGTTGCAACCTTAATCATAAGCACTTGTCTTTAAATACTAAGTACTCCTTCAGGTCCTACTTGGTTGGTTTAGTTGTGTTTGATCAGGGTTGGAGCTGAACTCTGCAGGAAAGTAGATCTCCAGGAACAGGATTGAGCACCCCTGGCCTAGTGTGAGTACACCCTTAGAGTATACACAGCCAGAAACTAACTCACAAACAGCATTAAAATCCTGAATGGATGGTTGAAAGTACACATCTAGAGCTATATTCAGAGAAACACTGTGGCTCTTGATATGTAGTTTCAACCATCCTTCCAAGATTTCGATACTCTTTGCTAATGTTTGTTGGAACGATGGATTCAGGAAATACCAAATATGTTTGTAATGACTTGCAAACTTAGTTGGATAACAATGGTTTTGGGAAACCTCCTGAGTGTTTCTAAACAGGTATGAATGGGAAATGGATGTTGATTTGATCTAGAGTGTGCGATGACACCTCTGACACAGTCCTCATGGGCTCTGTGATAAATATTTAAAGAGCAAGAGAAAGAAATGTTTGATTGGAAAGAGAGAGAATTATGTGGGAAAATGAAGTGGGTGTGCGTGAGGAAAGATGGAAGGCAAATGGCAGTCGACACGCTGCGCTGATTAGATATTCCTTTTGAAGGTAGGTGTGGTGTCAGGTTTGCTTTGAGAGGCTTTTCTGAGGTTGATGTTTCTGGGGTAACAAAGATGTGTCGAAGAAACATTCGCTGATGTGAAGACTTTGTTACTCGCTTTTCTGTGGCACTTTGCATACAGCTGGCTGCTAATTCATTGAGCGTTGATGTTTGGCATCTTGTGGGCAGACATGTTTGACTAACATTATCTGCCATGGAGGGTTCACGACATCTTTATTTTCACACAATGTGAATGTTTTTTTTTATGTGCTGTGAAGATATTGCATGAACAATATGCAGAAAAAAAAACAAATGTTCAATGGAAACTTTTATTTCTCAGGACTTTGAAGGAAAAGGTTAGTCTAAAATGGAATTATCATTTTATTCTCCTGTAAAACACAACAAGAGAAGTTTTCTATTTTATTGTGGACATCTTACAAACTGCTAAAATAAAAATCATACATTTACACTATAAAAAATCGGCCAGTGGTAAATTATTTTACAGTCCCTAACCCAGTTATCTTACAAACTTTTTTGATTTTTTTTTTCTTAAATAAGCACATCATAGGTACATTAATTTTCTTGTCCGCTTAGTCCCTTTATTAATCCAGGGTCGCCACAGAGGAATGAACCGCCAACTTATCCAGCAAGTTTTTACACAGCGGATGCTCGGGGTGTCAAAATTAATTGTTTCTTCTGTCCACCGCGATGCAGACGCGGACAATTCGGTATCGATTCAGTAATAATTATAACCGGTTATTATGTACTGACGTCATTTCCTTCTATGCGCTCTGTCGCGAGGGAGGTGAGCGCCGGTATTTACAACACTCAGCCAACTCAGGGTCCTAAGGGCGCTGTATGTCCAGTGGGGCGCCAGAAATGAGCGCGGTTCAGTTGGATTTGTTTTCCATATTCCTGACACACATTCAGTTATAGACGGCAATAACTCAAAAACCTCTTACCCTAAAAAGATCTAAAGTGTGTTTCCTACAGAAAGACAAAGCTAGATATGTTTCACAGCTGTCTTTCTTTTTTTCGCTCGACATTACGAGCACTGCTCCGTTTAAGCCCTCGCAATCTGCGTTTACTTTAGCCGGCAGAGCTCGCGCTGAGAGGAGCTCTCAGTAAGGGACCGTCGGAAAAGTGCTTATTTTTTTCGTTTTTCTGCTCCGCTCAGCGCGAGCTCTCCCCATTGCAAGGGCTTAAGTGTGTGTGTTTGTGTATGTGTGTGTTTGTTTGTTTGTTTGATGCTGTCTATGTTTGTGAATGTGTTTGAATGAGAGACAGTGTGGTGCTGTGTGTCTGTGTGTTTATACAGACAGCATGTTATAGCCTCCCCCCTAAAATATAACACTGTATAAAGAAAGCATCGTCAATGCACCGTGATGCACCGAGATATCGAATTGAACCGAATCGATGGCATGACAATCGTAATCGAACCATGAGACCAGTATAGGTTCACACCTCTAGCGGATGCCCTTCCAGCCGCAACCCATCTCTGGGAAACATCCACACATACATTCACACACACACACTCATACACTACAGACAATTTAGCCTACCCAATTCACCTTTACCGCATGTCTTTGGACTGTGGGGGAAACTGGAGCACCCGGAGGAAACCCACACGATGGCAGGGATAACATGCAAACTCCACACAGAAACGCCAACTGAGCCAAGGTTCGAACCAGCGACCTTCTTGCTGTGAGGCGACAGCACTACCCACTGCGCCACTGCCTCGCCCCATCATAAGTACATATTAAGTACATATAGTATAAATTAAGTGCAACCAACAGGCCTCTATTGCACATCTCCAGACATGATAGCTTTGTGAAAGAGGATCCAGAATAAAATGTTAGTTTTTCTATTATTGGAATGTTCTGAATGCCAATATAAAAACAACTCTTCCATTTATAACTCAACAAACCATGTTTTTTTATATTTTTTATAACAAAATAATTTAATTACATCATTAAATGGGTATATCACCCACCAAATGATTATGTTTTGTTCATTTACTCACCCTCAGGAAGACCATGACTTTCTCTTCTCCCATCTATCATCAGTTGCTTATCCTGGGCCAGATTGCAAGAACAGCAGTCTCAACAGGGAATTTCAGACTTCCCTCACTTTCTCCAGCACTACCAAGGGAATCACAAAAAATTTCTAGGCAATCCAGGAGTCATAGTCCTTACAACATGTCACTGGTCTTCCCTGGGACCTCTTCCCAGTGAGACAAGCTCAGAAAACTTCCCCAGGTAGGTGTCCAGAAGGAAGCTAATTGCTTCCACCTGATTGATAAAATCTTCTTTATTTCTATATCACTTTTATAATGTAGCCCCAACCAAGCAAGCCAGAGGTGACAGTGGCAAGAAACTTATTCTCTATTTCCACCTGGGGATACTCATCCCGAGGTCCTCAGACTATGTAGTGCCACAGATTCGGTCCAAGACCAGCGACGAGATGATCCCAAGGTTTCCATAATCCTGGACCAGGCCGTATCCTGAGCAGCTGCTGTGGTGATCATGGAGGAGGAGAGCATGAGACTGATTCCAGTGATCCTCCAAGGACAGACGAGTCTTTGCAGAGGTCCAGCATTCTCCAGCCCCCGGCGCCTAGACTGCAGCTCTGCACAAGACGTTTGGCCAGTGGAGAAATGGCCGTGCCCAACTGAGCCTGATTTCTCTCGTGTTTTTTTAATTCTTCACTTTCGGTAATTGGTGAAGTTTTTTCCTCGCCGCTGTCGCCACTGGCTTACATGGGTCGGGATCTGTTGAGCTGCGCATCGATGGATTAGCTCTTCAGTGTTTGGACTCTCAGTAGTGATTATTAACACACTAAACTGAGCTAAACTAAACTGGACTTAAACACTAAAAACTGAACTGACACTGTTTCAATATACTATGATCTTCTATCTGAAGCTGCTTCGACACAATTTACATTGTAAAAGCGCTATACAAATAAAGGGGAATTAAATTTAATTGTACCAAAACTCTATTAATTGATGGAAGTGGCCAACAAACCTTGGTAGAAGCCAGGGTCAATCAACGTGACCAGTTCTCCTCTGGCCAAATGTAAATTGGCAAAGCTAAGACATTGGTTAACTTGATCATTTAGAAGCTGCAGGTCTACACTACAGACTAGCCAAAGGATCAATGCAGATACTGGGGTGTTTGCAGGAGTCTTGAGGGAGTTTGCGGTCTTGATTCAATGAGCACGACAACCATGTGCCGAATTATGTGAACCTTGCGATTAAACTTTGTATCTGAGATCTTGTCCTTTCGGTCGACCATGATGAGAATGGGAACATGGATTGCTACTGAGGTCACAGTAGCAAAGAACCAAAACTTTACCAATTGACAAAATTGGTGAACAATATTACTAATGTTGTGGTCTTTTTAATCGACAATAACTTTAATTGTTATCTTTAATTGTTGTTTTAGATAATTAAGACTGCAATAAAAGGAAGGGCAAATGCAAATTTCATTATATTTTGTATACTGATAATAAAGATTCTGATTCTGATATTTCTGATTCTCAACAAACCTTGAGAGAAACCAGGCTCAGTCGAGGTGACCAGTTCTCCTCTGGCCAAACATAAAGGAGTAAAGCTGCAGTCTACGACATTGGTTGGCTAGTGAATGATAAACATTCATCATGTAGAAGTTGCAGATCCATGTAGGGTTATCACTTCAAACTAGCCAAAGGGATCCTTGCAGGGGTTTGCCTGTCACTGGGGTATTTGCAGGAATCAGTCCTGTGTTCTTGACTTATCAATGAGCACAACAACCTTCTGCCAACTCTAAGATTATGTGAACCTTGGGATTAAACCTTTTATCCGAGATCTTGTACTTTCAATCATGACCCAAACATCATGACCATGAAGTAAGTAGGAACGTGGATTAATTGTGTAAAAAAAAAAAAAAAAAACAACTACAATCCAGAAGTGACAGTAGCAAGCAATAATCCATCAACTGATGAAAGTGGTGAACAAACCTTGGGAGTAAGCAAGCTCAGTCGAGGTGACCAGTTCTACTCTGGCCAAATGTAAAGCTACAGTCTAAGACATTGGTTGGCTTGAGAATGTTGAGCCTAAATCATTTAGAAGTTGCAGGTAAACAACAACCAACAACAACAACCATCTGCCAGATCCAAGATTATGTGAACCTTGGGATTAAACCTTGTTCTTTGTGTCATGACCCAAACCTCATGACCATAGAGTAGAAACCTGCATTGATCAGTTAAATGAGAGCTTTGCCTATTGTCTCAGTTCCTTCTTCACGCAAAAAGACTGGTACACTGACCACATTGCTGTGTCACTCGGCTGCAAACGGTCCCTGTCAACACTATGCAGGTTCAGGCCTGATGCACCCAACAGGAAAGCATCCTCTGCAAATAGCAAAGATGATATCCTGTGGTCCATAAACCAGACCCCCTCCAGCCCTAGGCTGCACCTAGAAAATCTGTCCATAAAATAAACGAACATATCCAGTGACAAAGGCCAGCCCTGTGGAAAATAACATACTGCAAGCTATGTGAAGCAAGCTTCTGCTCCGACCTGACCCTATACTCCCAGAGGACCCCACAGAGAATGACATGAGGGACACAGATGAATGCATTATCCTTGTCCTTTTTTTCTTCAGATCATATTCTTTAGTAGAACATTAAAGAAGAATTTTAGCTCAAACAGAAATCCTTGGTGATTTATTAAATGTCAGTGGCAACCAGCAATTTGAGAGTTGCAGACAAAACAAAATATATACCTGTATTTATTAATGAGACATGTCTTGTGAATTTAAAAACAATCAAGAATGTGCAATAAACTGAACATTATTTACATCATTATTTCCTTTCATTCCCAGCAACCAGTCCAAGCAACATTTTTTTTACTATTAGCATATGTTGGAACCAATTAAGTTTTCAGCATTCGTTGATCAATATTATGTTTTAATATTGCACATGATATTGATATTGACCATGATATTTTGTTGTTTTTAGGTTGTGTTGGTAAGTAACCAAATTGCAACGTCTGTCTGACGTTGGACATTAACGACGGCCTGATTTTGGGTATTGACATCAACCCAATTTTCATTTACGATCAAAATGCAATGTCCCAAGATATTGGGGTACAACATCAATCTGATGTTATGTTGATGTCCTGTGCCTGCACAGTAACCAGTCCAAGCAACATTTCTTACTATTAGCATATGCTGGGACCAATTATGTTTTCAGCATTCTTTGATCAATATTATGTTTTGATATTGTAACATTCAAGTTTTTTACTGCTTGTTTGATCAATGTTATCCCAGCAGACACACAATGTCATAATATGTTAATTTTAGGTTAGATTTGAGTCTGCAGCATCTAAGGACAATATTATTTTGACGTCCAATAATGACGAGAAATGGCGTGGATGTTTTGTTAATTTTAGGTTGTGTTGGAAAGTGACCAAAATCCAACGTCAAGCCAACATCTTAATTCAACGTCATATTGACGTCAAATACTGACATTTATTTTTGAGGTATGGCAACCAAAATCCAACGTCTGATAGACATCATAGTGGTAAGATCCACAGAATATCAAGCTGAAACATTATTAGATGTTGATCTTTGGTTGATTTTAGGTTGTGTTGGAAAGTGACCAAAATCCAATCCAACGTCGAGCCAACATCCTAAACCAACGCCATATTGACATCAAATACTGACATTCATTTGTCATTTATGGCAACCAAAATTCAACGTCTGATTGACGTCACATTGGCAACATCCACACAATGTCATGCTGTAACATCATTAGACGTTGATAATTTGTTGTTTTTAGGTTGTGTTGGAAAGTAACCAAAATGCAATGTCTGTCTGACGTTGGAAATTGACGTCGGCCTGATGTTGGGTTCTGACATCAACCCAATTTTCACCTATCTATCTATCTATCTATCTATCTATCTATCTATCTATCTATCTATCTATCTATCTATCTATCTATCTATCTATCTATCTATCTATCTATCTATCTATACAATAACAATAGATAGATCTGTCTGTCTGACCTTTTCTCACTTGTGACTATTTCTCCCAATTGTGAGTTTGTAGGCCTCCGCAATTCTAACTGTTTATATATTAATGTATTTAAAACTAACATTTTACTTGTAATCAGAACATGAGTAAACAAAAATATAATGAATAATAATGAATCCGTTATACAGTTACGAGAGTAAATACAATCCACATAGAACTGTAGATGTGTCAGGTGCTTTCCCAAACAAAAACATCTTTGCTAACTGCTGCAATCTAATGTGAGTGACAGGTTTGCTGGAGGAGAGGGATTATTGCTTTTATCTGTAGGATAGAAGAAAACTGTCATGCAGGAAGGAAAAATACAAAAGGGAACAATATGGAGACAGATTCCAGGATCCATATAAGTAACTTATACAGCATGTGTCACTAGCATCAGTTTCTGTTTAAGGTCTCCATGAAGAAATGTCCACCAAAAATGAACCCTAATCCTAATGAATAAATTAAATTTACATAAAAAAAATATCGAATTACCTCATTTTAATTATCCAAACTGACCAAGCAGCAAAAATTCTTTTTTTTTTTTTGAGTCAACCAGAATGGAAGTATCTTTACATCATGTTTCATCTCACTTCTAGTCTTAGCACTTCATTGTCTCTGTTTGAGTGTCTAAATGGCGCCGCTGTATTTCATTTGGGGAGTGAACTGACCACATAACCATCTGCTGTTGTGCATTTCATTGCTTGTTTTGGCCAATCTGCATGCACAATGCTTTGAGATCACATTAAGTCTCTCATAATAGACTGCATCTTCATATCCCATAACACCCATAATTTTCCATAATGTGCCTGCGGTTAAAGTCATATTTGTCTCCATGCCTGCCTATTAGATTGCATGTATGTCGATATGCCTTAAAGCAATGATTACTCTGCAGTCTATATGCTAAGTTTGGATGCAAAACTAAGATTTTGGATGCAAACCTAAATTAATGGATGTAAAATGTATTTTTGAACTTTTAGCTGATAATTTTGACTTTACATACAATTCTGAGGGAAAAAAGGGAAGATTTGGGAAAAATTGTGCATATACACACAGAAGTTGTGATCAGTAAAACTTGATGGGAGAATGTGCACAGCTGTAAGTAAACTTCAAGTAAAAATATTTAGCTTAGATATTGACTTGATTAACTACTTTAAATCATCATAGGAGCCATAATCCTTATTAAATCAATTAAATTCTACGCAGATTTTATAAATCAGACCCTTGGACCCTTTTTGCCTCGCTATTAAGAGTTTACAACTTGCAAACCTGTTTATGTATCACAATTTGGAGTTTACATTTTGCATTCATGACTTTTTTTTTCAAGTTTACATCTCACAATTATATTTATTAGGATGTCCAGATCTGGGGCCTCATGTACGAAGACTTGCGTGGAAATCTTACTAAAACATTGCGTACGCACAAAGCTGTAAATGTGCGTACGCAGAAAAAAATTCAGATGTATGAAACACTGCGTACGCCGAATCTCACGCATATTCTTTTGTACATCCGAATGAACGTGAAACTGAGCGCAACATGCACGAGCGCAAAACCCCTCCCTGCCTCCTCCCCCGTATGAATATGCTAATGACTATGCTAATGGAAAAACCCAACGAAAAAGCAAAGGCAAAATCAAACAAAAAGAGAAACTTTGAACAGAATGTGAATTGGAGGTGCTGCTTTCGGAGGTAGACCGGAGAAAAGCGGTGTTATTTGCAAGTTTGTTCTCCGGAATTAACAACAAAAGAAAAAAATAGAGTGGGAGAGTTTAGCTGGTACGGTTAACACAGTTGGGTCTGAACATCGTACTTAAAGTGCATTTAAAAAAGAAATAGTGTGGTTTATATCTGTAAAGTGTTGCAGTACTCTTAGCAGTCTCAGTGGCGCACCTCATAAGAAGCATGTGATCATGTACTGACACGTTCTAGCATAAACTCGGCTCGAATCCAGCGTCTGATGAACTCTTTCGTCTTTTTTTCCCCGCTACATATCAGATTTTGCCCACTATTTATCACGAGAAAGACAAGTAGGAATCATCAAGAAGTTTGTGCATCATATTTTATTTGCACATTTATTGAATGGAAATGTTTCTGATTCACGCATGCAAATTCATCTTTAGATAGTGTCTTTATAGCAATGTGCGTGCTGTAGATTGCTCAGATTACATTGGGAAAACAGGCGACCGCTGCAAATTGTACTTTAATGTTTAGCTGGTCAACTGTATGGTATGGAAATCTTACATACCTACTATATGAACCCGTCTCATACAGCTGCCATTGCAAGGATCAGACACTTTGTAGAGAAGAATTTAACACAACTGCCTCTAGGAGTCGCCAATGGAAATAAAACAGACACGCACAAAAAATGTGCGTACGCCTGCCAGAAAGCTGCCGTGAACCTGCGCACATTCCCACGTTCAGTTCATTGTTAGTAAATCCAAACGTGAGCGATTCTGAGCGTGAAACCTGGCGTACGCAAAGTTTTTGTGCGTACGCAGCGTTGATACATGAGGCCCCTGATCACCTCCCAATCAGGACGAAAAATCGAAAAGTGAAGAATTGATGTTATTTATTACTCGATTTATTATTCTCCCTGCATTCGCGTAGGTTTCCTCCGGGTGCTCCGGTTTTCCCCACAGTCCAAAGACATGTGGTACAGGTGAGTTGGGTAGGCTAAATTATCCGTAGTGTACGAGTGTGTGTGTGTGAATGTGTGAACCCAGAGATGGGTTGCGGCTGGAAGGGCATCCGCTACGTAAAAACTTGCTGGATAATTTGGCGGTTCATTCCACTGTGGCGACCCTGGATTAATAAAGGGACTAAGCCGACAAGAAAATGAATGAATGAATGTTTTACTTGATTGTTCAAGCTACCTCGCAGAAGTGCTCTTTTTGTTAACAGAGTTGCTGAATGTTCAAATAATGTTATTAAATAAAAAATAAGGAGCATCATGGATCTGTTTCTTCACTCTTCTTTTTTTTAGCATTATAAAATTATCAAATCGGCTTTTGGTATTGGTAGATACTCAAAATCAAAGAATTCAGAATCAGGGGCAAAAAAAACCCTTATTGGGACATCCCTAATATTAATATCTTGTACTTATGACTTTTTCCCAGAGATGGGTTGCGGCTGGAAGGGCATCCGCTGCGTAAAAACTTGCTGGTTAGATTGGCGGTTCATTCCGCTGTGGCGACCCGGGATTAATAATGGGACTAAGCCGACAAGAAAATGAATGAATGACTTATGACTTTATTCTCTGAATTTTGCATTTAAAGGTCAGGATTTAAATTTTATATCTCACAAGTATGACTTTTTATAATATAATTGAACCCTTTTCAACATGTTTTGTTATTGTTTCACTCAATTGTAAATTTGTAGGCTATTTCTACATGCACTTTTATCTTAGAAATCACACAGCTGTCTGTATCTTGCCATTTTCATCTTATAAATATTAATAAATATAATCTATTATTTCTAAATGTTTTATAATTTAAATTATTCCTTATTTTATTATTATTGTTTTATACCACATGTCATCTTAATTTTCCCAGAATTGCATGATTTAAACATGCAGCTGCGAGTTAATTATTTGAAATCATAACATTCAATAATTTATAAATTTTTCTTCGGCTTAGTCCCTTATTTATCAGGGGTCACCATGGCGAAAATGAACCGCCAACTATTCCAGCATATGTTTTACGCTTCGGATACCCAATCGAGTACTGGGAAACACCCATACACTCTCGCACTCATACACTATAGCCAATTTAGTTTATTTAATCCACAACAACATGGAGAGAACAAGCAAACTCCACACAGAAATGCCAACTGGCCCAGCCAGGACTCGAACCAGCAACATTATTGCTGTGAGGCAACAGTGCTAACCACTGAGTTAGCATGCCACTGAAATCATAACATATTTAACCTAAACAGTGACTTAATTGAAACACTGTAAATCATTATATGAGCCTTAATTCTTATTAAATAAATTAAAATATATTCTGGCATCGACGAGGCAGTGGAGCAGTAGGTAGTGTTGTCGCCTTACAGCAATAAGGTCGCTGGTTTAAAACTTGGCTGGGTCAATTGGCGTTTCTGTGTGGAGTTTGCATGTTCTCCATGCATTGGGTAAACTAAATTGTCCGTAGTGAATGAGTGTGTATGGATGTTTCCCAGAGATGGGTTGCGGCTCGAAGGGCATCCGCTGCATAAAAAACATGTACTGGATAAGTTGGCGGTTCATTCTGCTGTGGCAACCCCGAATTAATAAAGGGACTAACCTGAAAAGAAAATGAATGAATGAATGAATGAATGAATGAATGAATGAATGAATATTCTGGCGTCCACTTTTAGGAAGGTTTCAACTCAAATTTTATAAATCAGGCCCTTAAACTCTTTGTATCCCAATCAAAAGCTTACATCTTGCAAATCTGTTTACATGTCACAATTTAAAGTTTTACATATTATAATTTACATCTCACAATTCTTGAAAATCTGAGTTAAATTTATACAATTATATTTATATCTTGAGCTTATGACTTCCTCTGAATTTTTTATCTCATTTTAAATTCAGATATTAAATTTTATATCTCGCAAGTGTGCCTTTTTCTTAGAATTCTGCATTTATATCTCACAATTGACCCTTTTTTACCCAGATATTTTGTGGTTATTTTGCTCAGTTTATTCATCATTATTATTTTGCTCATTTCTGTACTTTTATTTTAGAATTCTGAGTTTTCACGTCAATCTGTACCTTGCCATTTTAATTTTATTCATATTTAATAAAATACCCTAAATACCCTAATTTTATATCCTAATTTTTACGTTTTGTACCACATTGTTTAAATAACAAATCTATTTGTGCCATTTGTGGACTCATTGGCGTGCTGGTCTTAAATAGAGGTGTGTTAAGGCGCATTATTGGCGCGTTGCTATTTTGAAGAGGTGAAGTAGACTGTGCCATTGACTAACTAAAAGCAGGTCTAAACTTCAGTGAAGAGTGCGTTATTTATTTGCCTATTTTATTATCTATAAATTATATTAAAATTTAATTGAATTATTATTAATTATACCACATTTTATCTTTTCTCAGAATTGAATGATTTAAACTTGCAACTGCATTTAATATACAAACTCAGAATTCTGAAAGTAAAAGTTATTAAAGTAGAGTAAAAGTTGACTCGATATTGCATGATAAAAACAAATCCCAATTCTGAGAAAAGCCTGCAAAGAAAAAAGTCAGAGAAAAGCCTGCAAGAAAAATATATTATATGATCTCAGAAATGCAGGACAAACTCACCTACCAATTACCTTTTTAATCCATGCCAGAAACAAGCTGCAATAGTTTACAGTATGCGTCATTGTGTGTTTTACAGAGTGTGTTTTTATATAAATCAATGCTTGCGGTGTAAGTACCAGTAATCAGTGCGGGTGAATGCAAATGCTTCATATATTTTCCGACTGGATCACCTGAGGCAGTGGAGTAGGTCATGCGTGAATATTCTCTCTCCTCCCGATGCAAACAGGCTCACACATCCTCCCCAACTGAAAGACGAATTGCAAATGTCAGTACACTGAGTTGACGAAGCCTCAAGCTTTCCACCAAATGATTTCAGTTCTGAGATCTTACAGAAATAGTCTATTTGTGAAATCGGATAAGATAAATTATATCAAATTAGCCGGCACTTTTACCAATCTGTCCACATAATACAGCTGAAGTGCCAAAAATGTGATATTCCAACCAGTCCATCAAAGTAGTTATCATATAATGCTGGCTGCAAGCGAGTTGCTTTCGTAATGTCTTGCATTTATTCATTCATTTTCTTTTCATCCCTTTATTCATCAGGGATCGCCGCAGCAGATTGAACCGCCAACTTATTCAGCATATGTTTTACACAGCGGATGACCTTCCAGCTGCAACCCAGTATTGGAAACATCCATACACACTCATTCAAACTCATACACTACACCAATTTAGTTAATACAATTTACTTATTGCGCTTGTGTTTGGACTGTGGGGTAAACCAAAGCACCTGGAGGAAACCCACACGAACACAGGGAGAACATGCTCCACACAGAAATGCCAACTGACCCAGCCGGAACTCGAACCAGTGACCTTCTTGCTGTGAGGCAACAGTGCTAACCACTGAGCAACCGTGTCACCCCTAACGTCAAATTGATTTGCAACTTTGTTTTATTATATATTTTTTGATGCTGTATTAATGTCAAGGTGTCCGCTGGTAAGCCTGAATTCTGCAAGAACAACTGCTTGAATGTACATTATCCATTAATTGTTATTAAAAAAAATGTTGCATCTGTTTGGCCATGGTGGCATTGATAAATATCATAACAAATGTATTGCTCATTGTTAATTTCAGCTAATGGATGTGTTGTCCCAACACAAACTGATTACAGTAAGTTAACATAATTGTTTTTACAATACTTAACTGTTTCACACTCACCACGATCACAGTCACCTGAATTAGCCCCACACCTGTACATCATCACCAGTTATCACCTCATAAAAACCAGTTCCATTCAGTGCCCGGCCTCTATGCATTACGAAGGATTGCACTCTCCTCACGGTCAGAGCCCTATTGTACACCCGGTGCAATAAGGTGCAAGTCGTGAATGACGCGATTTGTTGCTATTTTCAGACCAGCGCAACCCTAATTTTTACGTTTTGTACCACATTGTTTAAATAACAAATCTATTTGTGCCATTTGTGGACTCATGGGTGTGCTGGTCTTAAATAGAGGTGTGTTAAGGTGCATCGTCGGCGCGTTGCTATTTTGAAGAAGTGAAATAGACTGTGCCATTGACTAACTAAAAGCAGGTCTAAACTCCAGTGAAGAGTGCGTTATTTATTCGCCTATGTGGGTTCAAACACGTACACATTGCTTAATACACACAGGATGAGGAGGATTATTATTTTCTACATAAATATAAAACCACTGCCTCCATGCCTTCACCTCTGGGGCTTTTTCGGTTTATGTACGACAGTTTGCATTTGTATGATGTTATTATTATTGGCAGTATTATTTATTATATGCATATTTATTTTTGTTTTAATAAAAACAAGTTTAGATTTGTCCACCTGTCGGGTTTTGGAGACGTCTGCATCACCATACGGGGCATAAGAATAGGACAATTGTTTGGATGTAACTCAGTTTTTTGACCTCACTTTGTTATTATTGTTCATTTTTTCGATTGCTGGAAACTAGAGCAGAATTTGTATGTATACAAGTTGTGTGTATATATATATATATAAATATATATATATATATATATATATATATATATATATATATATATATATATATATATATATATATATATAAACACAACTGAATATATTTGTTCAAATAGAGCCCTGTGTCATATACTAAATCAGTTTACTTAGCTCTCCTCTCCTATTATCTCCAGCGTAGTTACTTCTTGTCCCTGCTCTGGTTGTCGTCAATTTCCCAAGTTCCCCTATCTGTGTATCTGGCTTCCATATCTCCTCTGGTCCACCCAATTCATCTGGTCATTCCAAATTAACCCTGCAATAGATCTCCCTGCAATCACTGAGCATTGTTAACACTCTGCCACCTTTTACAATAACTGTTATCATACATTTTAAACCACACTGAACAGAACTGAACTGAACTTCAACTCTGAAAACTAGACTGACACAATTTACTAAAACGACTATGTTAAGTTGCTTCTGTAGAAGTCCATCTATTAGCCCAATGATGAAACTAACAACATGGTCGAAGGTTAAATGCATGTAAGCCTTTCCTAGTGCTACTGAAAAGAATTTAGTTATTTCTTAAAGTTTATTAATATCTGTTTTTTTAGCTCCCAATTTAATCTGACTCCAATTTTAAGTGATCATATTTAGACTGTATTTCTAATTGTAGGAACAGATCACATTCATCATTCATGACTTAATTTAGAGTTTTGATTTATATCTGATTCCTTACTCTTCAGTTGTATGTTCATTAGGGACCAAATGCCGCTTAGAGTTTCACGCCCCGGGTTTGCATGTCTTCTCACGAACAGTATGTTGACACTCTGAAGTTAGTCAGAGGATGTAGGGTTAGCTAATACTTTAAAAGTCTGGTTGCCAACTGCTCACTCATCCTTAAAAGTAGTAGATTTAGCCATTTCCAGACAGCTTGCTAATTTTAGCAATTAGATGATTAAAGATCTCCATGCTGTCTTGTCAAAACCATCCAGTACAGTCATATGTGCCTTTGGGCTCTATTTTGTCGGTCCATGCGCAAAGCACAAAACGCAGGGCGCAAACGCATTAAGGGCGTGTCACAATCCACTTTTCCTAATTTAAAGATGGAAAAATCTGCTTTGCGCCATGGCGCATGGTCTAAAAGAGTTAATTTTCTTAATGAGTTATATGTGTGTTTTGAGAATAAATTTAATCTCCCATTCCCTTTAAGAGCCAGTTGCGTCGCGCCATAAGCGCATTGCTATTTACATGACGTAAAGTAAGTGTAAGTGGAAAAACTGAGCATTTCACATGCAAGAAAACAGTTCAACAGAGCATCTGCAGCACGAGAATGAGAGAAAAGGCATCTCAAACTCTAGTTTCACTTTCGCTCTCGTGGATGGGGAAACCTTGTACGCAAGACTTCATCTAACCTATAAATAATTAATTTAGTTTGTTAAGCAGATTTGTTTTAAAACTATTTCTCAATTCAGTTCTACTTTCCAGCAATAAATGAACAATAATAACGAAGTGTGGTCAAAAACCTGAGTTATATCCTAATACACATGCTGTGCCCAATATGGTCTAAACCTGACAGGTGGACAAATCTAAGCTTGTTTTTAATAAAACAAATATAAATATGCATATAATAAATAATACTGCTAATAATGATTACATTTTACAAAAGCAAATTGAATGAACTGAATAAGCCTCCTGAGATGAAGAAAGTATGAAGGCAGTGGTTTTTAAATTCATGTAGGCTAGAAAATAATATGTTTTGTAATATTTTAATCATTTATATTTGTATCCTATATTTATCCTTATTATATCCTATATATATCCTTTATATTTTAAATCTTTTTAATATGTAAAGATATTTGCATATTGCTCTACATCTTGAGTTCATTAAACAGTGTGCAAGCCAGGCGCACTCTGCGCCAGACAATAGACCGGCTTTGTTCTGGTCTAAAGAACAGACTCTTATAGTTTCCCAAAATAGCAACACTCCCAAAACACGCCTGCTTTTTAAGACCTGAACGCCTATGGGCGCAGATATGAGCGCAAATGCATTTGCTATTTAAACAGCATGGCACAACACCTCAAAACGACTCTTGCACCAAGTTGAAAGTATCAAAAACAATTGCGTCGCCTTGCGCCACATTGCGCCGTGTGTATGATAGGGCCCTAAGAATCAATCTAATCATGTCGAATCATAAAGGTAGCGCAAGACTCCACTTAATCTACTGGATATAAAAAGATTTCAGGAAAATTCAAAATGAATCAAAACTTAACATTTTATTTGTCAGGTAAACTTGTATTATGCCAATTACATAATAAAACCATCAGAAAGCCAATTCAGAGATGATACAGTAAAATAACAACATCCATTACTCAAAGATAAATCAAAGAGTTAGAGAAGTACGTTGCAGCATAAGTCTCAGAGATGCTGGAACGGTGTGTCTTGGCTGCAAGATCCCAATTATATTTGTTCACATTTCCTTTAAATACTCAACTCAGAACAAACAGCTATAAATTCAAGACAATCACCGAGACCCTTGCTTGGTGAATTTGAGGAGTTAACTATCTCTAAGGAGGGGGAGCATCTGGCAAAGATCTCGTCAAAGTCAAAAACCAAATCAACATATACAACTGAACTATTACAGTGACATTAAGACCACTTTATCAATCACACAGAGACATTTAACATGATACCAAACATGAATATAGTGCTACAAGATACACCATATTAAAACCTTGGACATTTTATCTGAAAATGTAAATGATCTGCTCTGATCAAAAGGTAACTTAAGGGTCAAGAAGGGGGGCTTAAGGTGAAAGGAGAAGGGTGAACTTTCTCACATTCCCCCCTGGTGAAGTGTAGCTTTGTGTTTCCAGCCTATTGTCAACTGTCTCAGGTTAATTTAAATAGAGCAGTTGAACAGCCGGTTTTCTGATTTCTTCTCAATTGTTTTATTGCATCTCATGAAATTCCATAACAGTTCTCATGGTCTGCTATTCTGAAGAGATTAAGCCATCTTTACACTTCGACACAGTCTACATTGTAAAAGCGCTATAGAACTAAACATGAATTAAATACATACATCTCTGGTTCAGTCTGCTTCTGTGACAAATATGACCCAGTTAATAGTCAGGAAAACACTTTTAACGTTGGTGAATCATAAACATATATTCTACCCTTTGCATATACTCTGTTTGCACCAAGATCTGAGCCCCATTTCATACATCCCATTGCATATATTTTAATGCTAGTCTTTATTATTTTGTGTATTCTTACATCTTATTGCTGGTCTCTGAGAGCACGCAAGCAAATTCTGTTGCATTAATGCAATGACACTAAAATCTCATTTGTCAAACATCTATAATCCAGTCCTTGTCGTCTCTGACTCCATAACCTTCCAATGCCATGATCTCCAAACCTGCACATGTAAGATAAACACCAACAATCCCCCAGTTTCCCGCCCTTTCCCTGTTTGTGTGCATGCGTGTTTAAGTTCTGCCCCTTTTAATTCCCACGCATCTTCGTTGTGTACAGTATGTCGTTGCTCATGCCAGCTGCTCTCCGAGAGCCACAGGAGTTCCCTTAGTTTCCATGTTTTAATTAGGCTCTGTGGGTCAACACGCATTTAAGCGCTACAGCTCACTCACACCTACACGTGCGCACACATGCACTTTTCTTCTCACCGAAATCAGCTATATCTCGGCTTTATATGGAGTCCCAGCAGGCTGTCTATATCCATGCTTTAATGAATTAAGGTCAGGGGAACGGTAAAAGGGAAATAATGATCAAACGTGGCTTCCTCATTTCCAGTATGTGCATTTTTTTTAGGTTTATTGAAAACGAGGGTGTAGGAAAAGGTGACATTATAGGGTTTATTTTTAATTGTGAGTGCATGTGTCACTTTTCTCAGCATCGCTAGATTTCAAACATCAGTAAAACACCTCGTCTGCACCCAAAACCACACATACAGTACCTGATAAATGTCTTGTCGTCGATCCTAGTTGTAAGCACAACAAATAAAAGCTTGACTTCTAGTTGATAATTTAGAAAAGGGGCATATGAGTCAGATAAATCATCTGTTGCACTGATCACAAATACTGCAGAAGACCTATTGGAATCTCCATGGATTCAAGATTCTGACAGAAATCAGGAGTCAAGTTTGGTAAAGGAAAAATCATGGTTTGGGGTTAAATTCAGTATAAGGGCATGCGAGAGATTTGCAAAGTGGATGGCAACATCGACAGTCTGAGGTATCAAGACATTTGTGCTGCCCATTAAATTACAAACCACAGGAGAGAGCAAATTCTTCAGCAGAATAACGCTCCTTCTCATACTTCAGCCTCCATCAAAGTTCCTGAAAGCAAAGAAGGTCTAGGTGCGTCAGGATTGGCCAGCCTAGTCACCAGTCATGAACATTATTGAGAATTTTTTGTGGTAAGATGAAGGAGGAGGCATTGAAGATGAATCCAAAGAATCTTGATGAACTCTGGGAGTGACAAGACTTTTGGCTTAGAAAAGCCTAACAGCCTTAATTAAAAATTTAAAAATTTTCTTTTTAAAAAGTTTTGCCATAATTTGTGACAGAAAAGTTTTTATTCGGCCATCTTCATTTTATCTAGGCTTTTTAAACCAGTAGGCATCTTAATTTCATTTCTATGGCGTGAATTATGCAAAGGTTTTAGTTTAGCACTGTTTACGTGGTGAACATTGTGCTCGTTGTGTCTCTCTCTCTTGCTCTCTCTCTCTCTCTCTCTGTGTAGTTTACATGCTTACATACTTGTGCTACATGACAATATAAAACCTTTTTGTTGTAGTATATGAGATTTAAGGTTTGCGACTGTTGAAGTCTGTTCTGAAATAAAAGTGTCAGTTCGGATCTACCTGCTTACACTGCAGACACGAGGACACAGATCTGATTCATATTGGATAAATTTCCACATATAGACAAGGCCTTAGTGTGAATTGTGGGAGTAAATTCCAACTCTGTGGGAGTAACTCTATGATTTCAATAAAAATCATTGTAAGACCTCTTTACATTCATTCTTAGGCAACACAATACCATGATTAATTAAATTGTTGATTTATAAGAACTTCAAAATCAAACATTTGGTCAGTTTGCACCAAAATCGGATCTGGATTGGTTTGAATCTAACATTAAAATCAGATCATTATAAAACAGCAAAGATAAGAACTTACAAATCAAACATTTGGTCAGTTTGGACCAAAATTGGATCTGGATTAAAATCTAAAATTAAAATCAGAACATTATCAAACCCAACCATATACAACAAAACGTCAAGTGAAATTTCAAGTAGTCTCATTTTTTTTTTTTACAAAACTCTATCAGCAGTTTGTTTCCATTTTACACTAAGGATTATGTACACTATTAATGGCTGTAAATATAGATTTTTGTTTTCTTTACATGCAGGTGAAAATTACATGTTAGTTTGAAGTCTCCTGTAGTCGCTTTGGTGTGTTCAAACCAGCCTGATCTCACGAGGAAACGTAAGTATTTTACGTTTTGTCAGTTTAGTGGCAAATTCAGTCGTACGAAAATGTACGATTTTAAAAAGGAGGTGTGGTACCCAACCCCACCTCTAACTATCATTGGGTGATGAGCAAATCAAACTAAATTCCACGAATTAGATCGTATGAATAGCCACTAAATCAAAAAGTTACGAATTACCATGAGATTGCGTTGGTTCAAACACTGCTTTTCGGCTGAGAATCAGCCAACAAGAGACAACACAATATATTTTACAACTGCTAGATCTTTTGAAATTAGTTTAGTGTGTCTGCCTTTAAGCACAATCCTGTAGAAGTGTGTCCAATTCTGTGTCACGTTATGCATCAGATGGTCCGCTATCAATTGGGGCTAAGACAAAAGTTTATCTTAAAGGACTCCTAAAATAATGTAAATCATCACTGCCTTTGTTGTTGAGCCAATGTAAATGCTATCAATCGATTGAATGGGCATTATCAGTGGTTATCAGCTGATAGATATGGGTCAGTAGGGGCCTTCTGCACCTACTAGTAGGCTCAGAAAGCTTTTAGGATCCATCCACATGGTTAATCAGCTATAAATCACATATAGCTGCGCCCAGAAGTTAACAAGAATTATTTATGTCCTTTATTAAATTTCCCATTACTTGTATTTTATTAACGTCTACCCCTACCCCAACCCTAAATTCAACCAGCACGGTAATGTAAAAACAGATCTGGAGTCTACTCTATTAGTATAGCTGATTAGCCATGTGGATGGATGAAAACAGCCTTCTGTGCCTACCATATCTATCAGCTGATAACCACTGATAATGCCCATTCAATCAAGTGATGACATTCCAACCGGGTGTATTGTTTCTTATAAATCCAACGTTGTGCTGTTTGAGAGTGTCTGAATTGAAGGTATGTCTGTGTTCAGATCCATACACTGCTAAAATAAATAATTAAATGAATAAAATACAGAAATCGTTTTGCCTTTAAGTATTTTCATCATTGTTTCAAATAGATTTAAACATCCTCAAAACTAGATGCATTTCACATAAAGCAAATAAATCTTGAATTAAGCTTTTCTTTCCCCGTTGGCACAAACAAACCTCGCTTGTTATATTTATGCGTGCGAATGCCAATGAAGTACGAAATGTAAACTTACTTCAATCAAGCTGGGGAGAACTAGCATCAGCATTCATCTCAAGGGCAGTTGGTGAATAATCATCGTAAGTAGATAATTACATCGGTTTCTCCTTCCGAGACCTAAAACATGCACGCAATCCAAAGCATCAGCAACAACCTAGAAAATGTTTACCAACCACCCAGAAAACCATGGAACTATACAGTACATAGCAATCGACTTACTTTTTTCTGTCTGGGAGAATGCATGGCCTTAAAACTTCAAACCACAGGCTTTCTGGGTAGGCTTTATCTCATGCCAAGCTTCTTTTTTTGCCATTTTTTCCCTAAGTTTTCCAAGTGTTATTTTTTTTGCTCATTAAAAACACTACTTCCTGAGCCAATCAACCTGGAAGAGCAAATAAAAACATTTAAACTGCTCATTAAAGGAAATGTCTAATCACTCCATCACATAGCAGCAACGTGAAGCATTTAGGCATGTTGCATGATCAAGATCTACTTAAGCTCATACTGACCATCAGAATGGGGTACAAAAGTGATTTAAGTGATGCCAGACAGGCTGGTCTGAGTATTTGAGAGATTGTTGATCTACTGGGACTTTTATATGCATGTTTTTAGAGAATGGCCTCCAAAAAAGAAAAAAACACATGCACTGTATAAACTGCAGGGTTCCACACAATTCATTTATGCTGTCCCAACACAAATCAATTAAGTAACTTAATAAATTTGAGTGGATTGAACATAAAACAACTAAGTCGTCCCAAAATAAATCTCATGAATTGTGTTGTTTCAGTACGTTTTGTGAAGTCTATTTATAAACAAATTTCAAGAGGATTGTTCACAGCTGTTCCAACTTTAGCTAATGACTAATTATCCTATCAGACGATCCTTAACTCACTATAAACTTTTCTCATCTCAATATCTTCGTCTCGAAGAACCCAACCCCCCACCAGTCCCTACTTTCCCTCCTTTCAAACGGGCGACACGGTGGCCAGTGATTAACGCTGTTGCCTCACAGCAAGAATGCTCCTGGTTTAACTATCTTTCATTTCTTTGCAGAGTTTTGCTCGTTCTCCTCGTGATCGCGTGGGTTTTCGGTCCTCCGGTTTCCTCCCACAGTTCAAAAACAAGCACCCTGAACAATTAATATAAATATTTTAGCCAAACTCTGGGAACACCTTCTCAGCATCCATATCTGACACTTAGCTACAATAAGCAGGAGGGGGAGTCATCGAGATCTACCTAAGCTCAAACTCCCCTCTCGTCCTGCAATGGGAGGGAGCCCAGGGCTCGAGGATCTTATAAGCTCAGGGCTCTCTCCAGCAACAGCACGCCAAACAAGCTTTATAATCAATCATCAGCTAAGTGTGAACTCTTGAAAAATAAGTAGTTTAAACAAGCAGCAACATTTTTTTTTTTGAGTAAGCAACAAATCTGTGAAGAAAACTGCATTGATAATGCCTTAATATTAACCAGAATGGTTTGAGTTATAGATTTTATCATAGATAGTTTTTTTATCATTTTATTTTTTAAAAGCATGATGGTAAAACATGAACGCTGTAATGAATGTATTAAAACATGTGCTTGTTGGATGTAAAAGTTCTTAATAATGTCAAAAAATACAAATTTGTGCATCTCCTGACTTCTATGCGCAGCCGTTGTTGCTGGTGTGTTTGGGGAAATTTTCGTACCCCTTGGTTTCGAGTGTGGTCCTGAAAAAAAATCAGTTTCAAGGGGTATCTAGCTGTTTCCCTTAGCTGTACACCTTCAATCTAAAGAGAATTGGGACACCCCTACCCCTTCACGTGAACACGCAAAATGAAGGGTAGGGGGAAGTGGAAGGGCTACGGGGTAGAATGAGGATAGGGCCTAAATCAGCTAACTAGATGCAATCAAGGTCTGCAGAAAAAAACATTTCTGAACATAAAACATATCAAACCTTGAAGCAGATGAGCAACAGCAGCAGAAGAAGAGTACAAATAATACTTCAAGAGTTCACACTTAGCTGATGATTGGTTCTAAAGCTTGTTTGGCATGCTGTCCCGGGAGAAAGCCCTGAGCTCATAAGATCCTCGAGCCCGGGGCTTCCACTTGTTTGCAAGGCGAGAGGGGTGTTTGAGCTCAAATAAACTTCACATATCCTGTAAGCTAAGAACAACAGACTGAAGCTTCAAATCATATGTGTTCAACAAAATTGAACATTAGAAGACTGAAGGCAAGGGGGGGCGGGGATGGTCCAACTAAAGCTGCGGTCAGAGTTGACTTTTCTCCCCATAGGCTTCCATTCATACGCACAGCGAATGCGTCAGACCGGAAACGCAGGGTCATGCGTTAATATTCGCAGTTTGCTGCCGTGCAAAGTTCAAGCTTGGTGAACTCTGACCTGCAAAATAGCATCACTTGACTGCGTGAGACCAATCGAAGATCAAAACATGACCTCTCTGGACCGAAATTTAAAACATGGAGCAATCGCTCGCTTTTTTTAATGACTAATAATTTTGTTTAATCCTGCCCCTTTTTGCAACGCCGTACGACAGAATTTCGCACACACAAACTCTAATGTGATTGCAGCTTAATCAAGGTGTTCAAGATAGCTAGTGTCTGGTAGTCTTGAACAATTTGATTAGTTGGATCACCTTGGTTAGTTGGATCAGCTGAGTTTGATTAGGGTTGGAGCAAAACTGTGCAGAGCTGCAGCCCTGCAGGAATTCAGTCCTACGGTAGGCTGTTGGTGGCGCCAACTGAACAGCACTTACTGTAAATGCCACAGAATGGGTACCTTGTTTCCACAGTGGGCCCATCTTGTGATCATTGCCTCCAGAAAAATAACACACCATGTCAAAATGCTCGAATAATCTCAAACTGGAGTCTTAAACATCACTACACTCAAATTGCTCCACATTTACCAGATCTCAGTCCAACAGACAATGCTCCTTTGGGATGTGCTGGAATGAGAGATTCACATCATAGATGTGCAGCTAATAACTCTGCAGCAATTGCCTGAAGCCATATGTCAATATAAAACAAAAATCTCAGAGGAATGTTTTCAGCATCTTATAGAATCTGTGACAGTTCTGAAGAAAAAGGGGTTCAACCCTGTACTAACTGCATAAAGTAAACCAGATACACCTAGCTAAAAGGAATAGATAACGATGAAAAAAAATGGAAATTAAGACAAATATACAGTGAAGGCACATGGTGACTAAATATAGTGTATAAGTTTTATGATACTTCACGCCAGTTTTATGAATTATGACACTGGTCACTATCCACATTCATTAAACAGATACTGATGCATTTTTCCGAACACCTCTCATGGAGCTTAAAGGTCCCGTTAAGTGCTTTGAAAAGTGCATTTTTACTCAATGTTTGACGTAATCTCAACTGAAAAAATGACAAGAGGGTGGAACAAAGAATAGCTCCTTCCCTTTTTAAAAAGTAGCCAAGGGCATTTTGTTTTGATCACAGGCGGTTCATTTCGCTGTGGCGACACCTGATTAATAAAGGGGCTAAGCCAAAGGAAAATGAATGAAGGAAATTTGCCCATAGCAAATAAGTGTGAACAAATGTTTCTTAGTACTGGGTTGCAGCTGGAAGAGCATTCGCTGTGCAGAACATATGCTGGATAAGTTGATGGTTCATTCCGTTGTGGCCACCCCGATGAATAAAGGGACTAAACTGAAGCAAAATGAATGAATGAAATTGGCCATAGTGTATGTGTGTGAATGAGAGTTTATGGGTGTTTTCCAGTGCTGGGTTGCGGCTGGAAGGACATCCGCTGTGTAAAACATATGCTGGATAAGTTGGCGGTTCATTCTGCTGTGGTGACCCTTGATTAATAAAGGGACTAATCCGAAAAAAAAAAGAATGAAATTTGGCTGTAGTGAAAGAGAGTTTATAAGTGCTTCCCAGAACTGGGTTGCAGCTGGAAGGACATCCGCTGTGTAAAACATATGCTGGAAAAGTAGGTGGTTCATTCCGCTGTGGCGACCACTGATTAATAAAGGGACTAATCCGAAAAGAAAATGAATGAATGAAATTTGGCTGTTGTGAATAAGAGTTTATAAGTGTTTCCCAGAACTGGGTTGCAGCTGGAAGGACATCCGCTGTGTAAAACATATGCTGGATAAGTTGGCGGTTCATTCCACTGTGGCGACCCCAGACTAATAAAGGGACTACAACGAAGCAAAATGAATGAATGAAATTGTCTGTAGTGTATGTGTGTGAATGGGAGTTTATAGGTGTTTTCCAGTGATGGGTTGCTGCTGGAAGGACATCCGCTGTGTAAAACATGTGCTGAATAAGTTGGCGGTTCATTCTGCTGTGGTGACCCCTGATAAATAAAGGGAATAAGCTGAAGAAAAAATGAATGACTGAACAAATGAAAGAAAAATGAGCATGATTATCCAGTGACATGGAACTTTTATTGTGTGTTCATGCTTATGACGTCCCACACCCTCGATTTCCGATTTGTTTTTATAGAAAACAGGGAAACAGCAGTGAGGCTTAAATATGTTGTGTTTTATTAAACTGCACAGAGCCCCATTATAACAGATGCCTAAGATATCTTTAGTCTGATAAAACAGCACTGTTTTTTCTCCATGTGATCATGAGAGGAAAAATGGGAAGCTGTGGCATAATAAAAGCTCTGCTGTTTTCGTGCCAAATCCCACTCCTCTCTAATCAGCCTTACTTTGCTTCATACTGCCATGATAATAGCTCATCCATGAACATAATTGACACAGGAGTCCTGCAGGACGTAATGAACTCTCATGGTTCCACACTCAATCACATCGTCATCAAAATACACCTATATTTGTTGTGAGCATGCACCCTCTAGTGGTGGAAATGACATACTGTGCCTTTAACGGAAGAAAAGAAGTCATAAGGAGGACGAAAATGAGCACATGATGATAGCATTGTCATTTCTAGGTGAACTATCCCTTTAAAGACAAATTCCTCGCCTAATGACACCCTTTCTGAAACGAATAAATCAGTGGCGTCAAAGCCGTTGCCAAAGTATGATTTATGCATTTGTCTCTCCCTAAGCATCTTCCACGCCATCCATCATCTTCGACCAAAATCCCAGAGAACACGGGTTAAATCATCTTCACCTCATCTCTGCTTCTGCATCTGGACTGTGTTGAGGGGGTGGGACATCTCTGAAGTTGAATAATAATCTAAATGTCATTAATCATTAGTCCACACTCTGTCTCCTTCTGTTTCTCTGCGTTCTGTCAGTGCGGCGTGGATGTGGCCGCCTTTTTCCCAGTTCACCCACATGTTTACTGTTGACTGGCTGCGTGTCGGGAGCCTTGGTGACGGTGCACATGAGCGCTTTTTTGCACGTCACACGGAAATATCCATCTTCCCCAAGGGCTTCGGCAGCTTGAGGGTTTGACACTGAGATGTATGGGATGTTCATGGTCCACTTGGCCCACCGTAGAAGTGAACAGCACGCTAGAAGTCAGTCGCTAAAGGCGTTAGATTCCATGTAGCTTCTGCCTTATGGCTCTACTTTCAATTCCCATAGCATGAGACACTCATTCAGAGCCACTGTAAAAAGAAGAAATATTCACACAACTGTGAGGAATGTGCTCCTTGGAGATGTCAATCAAGGGATGTTGGCACTTGGAGAGTGAAAATATACACTCTAAAATATGCTGGGTTGTCATAACACAACTTTGTTGTAAACACAGACAAACCCAACATTAAATTTAACATTAAAACTACATTTCAGGACAATTCATCTTTACTTTGATAGTGTTTTTACAATGTAGATTGTGTCAAAGCAGCTTAACATAGAAGCTCTAGTCCAGGGGTCTCAAACTCAATTTACCTGGGGGCCGCAGGAGGCAAAGTCTGGGGGAGGCTGGGCCGCATAAGGGATTTCACAAAAAAAAAAGTCCTCAAATGTCATTATTAACAGTTTTAATTATTTCTTCTGAGCATGAAGTGTCCTGAACATTAATAGAACATTAGGTGAAGATTATGAACAGTTCTTCTTAACATGGCATCTTTTGCCTATTCCTTGCTGCCAGAGACTTGACAGCGCTTCTTCTCACAAATCTGAACCACATTTGGTTTTAGAGCGGAAGCAGTTGAGACCCTCAGTATGGCTTGGGGGAACTCACTCAAAACGTTCATTCCCTCACCCATGCCCGTGCAGAGACCGTCCAAAGGGCATGTGCAGGATAAATTTTTGGAAGAGCAGGGGTGGGGGGGGGTGAGATTGGTGCAGATCTGCAGAGTGGATGCGCGCGTACTGAAGAGCAGTGTTATCGCGTGCGTACAGATCAGCTGTGTTGTCGCGTGCGTACTAATCAGCTGTGTTGTCGCGCGCGTACTCAAGAGCGGTGTTGTCGCGCGCCTACTGAAGGGCGGGACTGAAGGTGTGCCGCGTCGCGGGGGCACTTTTGATCCTTTTGGAAGGGCACTTTCTATACAAGACTAAAAAGGGCATGTGCACTGCACATGTTGAGCCCTATATGTGCACGTGCCTGCCCTCACCTAAAAAAAAAAAGGCGTATATATGTATAAAAAAAACACCCCCACCCCACTCCAGTCACATCAGTCTGTACCAGTCTGTATCTACCTATAATTTATATAAGATGCAGGCTGTAGCTAGGTAGGTGGCAGGCTGCAGATAGGTAGCTAAGTGGCAGGCAGGGGCGGAAACAGCTTACCTTGGTTCTGGCCGGCGCGAGTTCCCTCCTAACACTTCCCGCCCGTCACAGCGTCTAACAAAGGGGCAGAGTGCGTGGTGACATCACCGGCATCCCCGCCCCTTTGTTTACACGGTGGGTGGGGAATGCCAGTGACCGCTGTGTACGGATAGAATCAGCGGAGCAGGGAGCGCTCTCTCTCCCTGCTCCACTGATTCTGTCAGTGTACAGCGGTCGGCGCAGGCCACAAAATATTGCACTGAGAGCCGCGAGTTTGAGACCCCTGCTCTAGTCAATTAAAAGCTTCAGTCCAGTTTTCAGAGTTGAAGTTTAGTTTAGTTCAGTTCAGTGTGGTTTAATTTTCACTGCTGAAAGTCCAAACACTGAAGGCCAAATCCATCGATGCGCAGCTCCAGTTCCAAGGTTTAAACCAAGCAAGCTCTACAGATCCCAAACTTCACCAATTGACGAAAGTGAAAGAAAAAACCTCGAGAGAAACCAGGCTCAGTTGGGCATGACCATTTCTCTTCAAAACTTCTTGTGCGGAGCTGCAGTCTAGGCACCAGATGCTGGAGAATGCTGGACGTCCATTGTGGAGAGCTGCAGGTGTGATTAGGTCACCGGACGGTGTTCAGGCTAGCCTACAGGATCAGTGCAGAGACTCGTCTGTCACTGTAGTGTTTTAGGATTCAGTCTTCACTTCTCTAAGACTGCCACAGCATCTGCTCAGGATACGGCCTGATCCAGGATTATGGAGACCTCGGGATGTCCATAATCTGACACTTTTTAACCCGATGGTTGGGTTTATTCATATTTTATCCAGTGTTGGGCTATCAACGATGAGAGCATTGACCTTTTTAGGTGAACTATTCATTTAAAGACATATACCGCCCCCAATGACACCCTTGTAGGTTTGACCCAGTGTTGACCCAACATTAGATCAAACATGGACAAACCCAACACTTGGTTACCTTCAAATAAAATTAATGATACTTTTAAACCCAATGGTTAGGTTTGTTCATACTTGACCCAATGGGGGCTATTAGTGATGAAAGCATTGTCATTTTTAAGTAAACTATCCCTTTAAAGACAAATAATGACAACCTAGTAGAGTTGGACTCAATGTTGACCCAACATTGGATCAAACATAGACAAACCCAACTTTAGGTTAACTTCACACAAATGTAAGAACACTTTATAACCCAATAGTTAGGTTTGTTCATATTTGACCCAATGTTGGGTTTCAACTACACAGCATTTGGTAGCCCTTTATTTTGATGGTCTATTTGAGTATTAGTAGACTGTCTGCTTAATATCTGCTGATAATGCTCCTTCAACAGACATTTAACTGACTATAAGAAACTTTGCAAGTACATGCCAACTTACACTAACCCTAACCTAACAGTTTACTTATAATCTAATGAGAAATAGTTGGCGTGTAGGTGCAATGTAACTTAAATTCAACAAAGAGACCATCAAAATAGTGTGACCCAGCATTTGTTTATAGTGTACACAGAAAAAAAAATGCACTCTGGATCATGCAATAATGAGGATTTCAATTCCAGTTTTTCTCAGTCGCTTTGATGCATTTCTCACAACACTATTTACATTTGCACAACGGCTAATGCAATTCTCTTAACAATTAGTCATTTGTGCACATCCTGGTAGCAGTTTCTCTTTCTTGCCAACAAATTGCAAATGTTTTTGAACATGCATCAATTGCATTATCATTATCATAACATTATCATCTGCTTATGTCATGTCAGTCAAAATTAACAAAACTTGTGAATGCTGAATAGTCATACCACATAAAACTAATAGTCCTTATTTCATTACTGGAGTCATTACATACAAAAATGTTGAACTAGTTGTCAAAATCTGTCAAGCAAATTTTATAAAACAAATTTAAATCTTTATTTTCTTGAAAATGTCTTAAAAATTGAACAATTTGATGAATGATTTACAAACCTGTGCATGTTGTAGGCTCAGTTCCAATATGTACTGCAATATTGTGTACAGTTGTGCACAGCTCTACCTAAAGGGAGTTTATGTTTGTTGTAAATAAGGCTGTGTTTGTTCTTTTGCACAATGCTGTGAATAAATTAGAATTGCAAAGAGCATCTGCAGTAAAAATGTGAAACATACATATTCAGTGTCTTGTACTCAGATACCTCAGTAAGCAGTGATGTCTGACTTTACTGTAGTTTTCAAATGGCTGTGCAAATAGTCTATAGTGCTGTCTTGAGCATTTTCAGGACATGTCACCAGGGGCGGACTGGCCATCTGGCGGACCGGGCCCGGTGGGCCGACGTACTTTTTGGGCCGGGATGATCATCGTCTTATGATCTGATCGGCCCATAAAAGGCTTAGCAGCCTATCGTTTTTTTCTGCCTTATTAACTGACGCTGCTGTGATCTGTGACTATCTGAAAGTAAGATGCTTTTTTCCCGGAGAGACAGACCGGGCCGGCCCATGTGACACTCTGCAGCCCATTGGCTCTTTTCTGTATTGACATTGGTCTGGCCCAATCACAAACTCCTATTTTGGACTCCGTGTGAGCGTGCGTCGTCTGTGTGTATTTGTCAAAATTGTCGAGAGTCAGAGAGAAGAAACGCAAGGCAGGCGCAGATAAATCGCGGGAAATACACCGGCTTTTCATTTAGTGATTCTGAAAAGTTCTCCGTTCATTCTAGCACACGGCTAAAAGCGCAAATCACGTGACCACACACACTCTGCCAAGAGCTGCAGCTCAGTTCAGCGGGTGAGCATAAACCCCAGGTGAGAGTATAGTGTTCATCAGTTCAGACAGTTCATCTGCTGGATGATCTCATCTCACTATAGTTGTTAAACGTGATAATGAATTCATCTTGTTGTCTCTATCTAACAATTCTTATGTCTTTTGAATCACTTGTTCTCAGTTAACTGTTTTGGCTGAGTGCAAAGATAAGCTAATATATTAATTTATGTAACCACATACACTGATTCTGCACATTGACTAATTGTTTACCTTTATCGTTTAAATTTAATGTACGTTATTCTGTTATAATGGCTATTATTGGTTATTAAAACTGATATTCTGCAAAAGAGACAGGGTAAAGTTCATTATTTTCAATGGAAATGAAAGAAGACAGTTATATTTAAGCCCTGTTTTGTTATAAATATGCAGAGTGAAGATGATGCTCATATAAATATGCAGCTACACGAGGCTGTTTGGTGTCTTTTACTTATATTATATTATATTTGACTTATATTATGTTTTCATTGTTTAGATAGTGAAACAGCAAGCAGGGTGAGGTGAAAGAGGTTATAAAGTACACTGTTCCCTTTGAAGATTTACACATGCATCAGCAGGCAGTTTTTGTTATGTTTATTATTGAATATAGGCTGAGTGAATAGTGTATTGAATAAGCTAAATTGGCCGTAGTGTATGAGTGTGTGTGAATGAGAGTGTATGGATGATTTCCAATATTGGGTTGTGGCTGGAAAGGCATCTGCTGCATAAAACATGCTGGAATAGTTGGCAGTTCATTCCACTGCGGCAACCCCTGATAATTAAGGGACTTATGCGAAGAAAAATAAATGAACGAATAGTGTATTTTTTAGAACTCAACAAATATCTTTATGGACAGTATACAGAAATTAAATTGAGATTAAAGTTTGTATTTATTTATTTCATATATATGGCTTTTGTGTTTTATAGAATATGAGTTGATAAAAATATTGGACGTGCATAGAGAGATGGCATTTTGATTGAATTTAGTGGGCTGCTCTGGCCCAAAATGCCAGGGTCGATTTTTTGCCCCAGTTCAGCCCTGGGTGTCACCAAAATCAGACTTTTTTTGCATTGAAAAAAATGTAGAGAGTAAACTGTCATGATGAAAATATGACTAAGCCATTTGACTATCTTGTTCATAAACAATGGTGTCAGGACTTTTCATTTTGATGATACTGACACTTTGATTGACATGAATACTAGCTTTTGAGGAATGAGCTATCCATTTTGAGCATGTGACGCGCGTTTGCAGGTTATCAGCTAGGTTTTGCAGTTAGTACTAATTGTTTTGAGAAATGCATTAACTGTTGTGCAGAAATGCACTAGTGTTGTGAGAAACACACCAAAGCGACTGAGAAAAACTGTAATGAGACCTTTGTAGGTCACAAGTAATTTAGATTTGCCTATATGAGTTTAATTTTTATTTTATTTTTTTTTGACTCTCAAAGTGCTGATTCTGACTTATGTTTTATGAATCAACAAGGATAACATTTAAAAAACACATTTCTTGCATGGGAGAGTTAAAATAACAAAAATGTTTTTTTTATTATCTATATGAACTAATTAATTTATTAGAACTAGAACATTCTTTCAATTTAGTTCTAATGCAAATTGTTAAGCTTATTTGTTTATTTTAAGTGAATTTAAATGACACTTTTAAGCAATTTATGCAAACTATGTCTTATAAATGGTGGAAAGGACATTACTGACAATACTTATAGATAAATTGGATTACTATATTACAGTTTTTCTCAGTTATGTTGGTGCATTTCTCACAACACTATTTACATTTGCACAACAGTTAATGCATTTCGCAAAAGATTTAGTTACTTGTGCACATCATAGTAGCAGTTTCTCATTCCTTCCAACAAATGCTTTCGGACATTCATCAATTGCTGTCACACAACTCTCTGTTTTATAACATTATCTATAACATACTCTCTGCTGTTTTATAACATTATCATTTGCTTATGTCATGTCAGTCAAAATTAACTAAACTTGTGAATGCTGAATAGTCATTCCATATGAAACTAATAGTCAGACAAAGGACAGACGGACGGACGGACGGACGGACGGACGGACGGACGGACGGACGGACGGACGGACGGACGGACGGACGGACAGACAGACAGACAGACAGACAGACAGATAGATAGATAGATAGTAGATAGATAATTGAACTAATAATATACATAAACACTTACTACGTGACACTTGTCTTTGCCCACCCTCAGAGTGTTTCGTCTGCTCCAGTAAGAGCACAGTGAATACTTGAGGTTCATTAGTTGCCACAGGTGTGCTGGAGTAAAAGATATGACCTTGAATTTACATTTGAAAGATTCAGGAGGTGCTGGAAAAAAACACACACACACACACACACACACACACATTTTGAAGGTTTGAAAAAAACTCTTCACAGACAGTCTTCAGAGCGCCATTGCCATTGATGACACAGTGCTGTGTTTAGCAGTCATCCAACCCCGTTTTTAGTTCAAGAAACCCAGGTGTGTGAAATTTAGCCCCAGTCCTAGACTGCTGCTTATGCTGGAGGCTATGGAGTGCAAAGAAGCTTGCTTAGGGAAACCCAAAACTGCAGGAGCTGCTCTTGTTGTTCCTACGCAGCATATTTACTGAGATAATTTAGAGCACACAACTTTTTTTTTTTGTTGGACAAAGTGCAATTTAAAATTTCTGATTTATTATCTGCTATCACCTTGGAGTAGTATAGTAAGCAAAATAATAATATTTAAAAGCCAAAACTAGATTGTTTTGCTTACCCCGTTAGCAGATTTTGTTGATTATTTTAAGGAAAAACACTTACTTTTTGACATTTTATTTCTGAAAAAAAAAGCTTTTTGATTTAAGAATTTTTAGATATTTGGACTAGATACAAGACAAAAACTAAGTAAGAAAAGCATTGTGTTTTCCTCTGTAACCTTTTTTCGAATATTTTCCAAATTATGTTTAACAAAGCAAGGAAATTTTGACAGTATTTCAAAAATATTATCTTTTTTCAGAGAAAGTCTTATTTGTTTTATTTCAGCTAGAATAAAAGCCATTTTTATTGTTTTAAGGTCAAAATTATTAGCTTTTTTTAATATATATATATATATATGTATATATATATATATATATATATATATATATATATATATATATATATATATATATATATATATATATATATATACACACTCACCAGCCACTTTATAAGGTGTATCTTACTAGTTACTATGTCTTTGGACTGTGGGGGAAACCGGAGCACCCGAAGGAAACCCACGCGAATGCAGGGAGAACATGCAAACTCCACACAGAAACGAGAAACTGACCCAACCGAGGTTCGAACCAGCAACCTTCTTGCTGTGAGGTGACAGCACTACCTACTGCGCCATTGAGTCATCCTACACTAAAAAATGTTAAACGTTATATGTATTAAAACACTTCAAATTATTGACACCAAATTTCATACACACGTTTCACGTTTATCTCATTGTTTCTTAAGCATGTGCGATCGCACAAGTCTTATCTTCATTAGTTGAAAAATTGGGTTATCATGGATAATACCATATGTGAACAACAAAAACACATACAGTTAAAACTAGTTTACATACACTGTCTACTATTACCCTGACTTGCTTAACAATCCTAATTAACCAAGTTAAGCCTTTAAATTGCACGTTAAGCTGAATACTAGCATAAAATATCAAGTCAAATAATATTTAATGTCATTATAGCAAAGATAAAAGAAATCAGTTATAAGAAAAAGCTAATAAAACTATTATGTTTAGAAATATGTTCTGTTTCACAGAAATTGGTGAAAAAATATAAAGGGGGCTAATAATAAAAAATATAAAGAGGGATAATAATTCTGATTTCAACTGTACATCGTTCACATTGCTCATGAGCATGCGCAATATACTGACACTGAAGAGAATAAATTGTTGAATAAAGTTGAATATTTTTAATTTATGTGCACGTAAAAAAAAAAAACTCTTAGATACTCCGATATTCCGACTGTTTTTACTAGGTTTTGTCTACTTTTCTGGACTTTGAACGAGTCAGGACAATTGCTGTAAATGGGGGATCAGAGATTATATCTAAATATTTAAGATATCTAGGTCCCACTTTATATTAAGTGTCTTTAACTACTATGTACTTGCATCAAAAAAATAAATACAATGTACTTACTGTGTTTATGGTGTATTTGAGAACACTTGTGGTGCTTTTGAGTTGGGATAGAGGTTGGGTTATTTACAGGTTTGGAGGCATGGGTAGGTTTAAGGGTGGGTTAAGGTGTAAGGGATGGTCAACAGTGTATTTACAAATGTAATTACAAAAGTTAACTACAGATGTAATTACATACTTGTATTTAATCAAGCATAAGTACACAGTAAATACATGTATTTACACAATAAGTACATTTTAACAAACTATTAATTCCTGTGTAAGTACATATTAGTTAAGGCCACTTAATATAAAGTGGGACCGATACCTAAAATATGTTAATTGTCTTAAGATGACCAAACGTCTCTGTGGTTAGAAACGACATTAGGGAGAGTAATTATTGACAGAAGTCAACTAATACTCTACTGCTGTATAAAATGTGCAGTTGAAGTCAGAATTATTAGCCGAAATAAAACAAATAAGACTTTCTCCAGAAGAAAAAATATTATCAGACATACTGTGAAAATTTCCTTGCACTGTTAAACATCACTTGGAAATTATATAAAAAAAAAACTAAAAAAACTAAAAGGGGGTTGGGGGGGCTAATAATTCTGACTTTAACTGTAGTTGGTAAAACAAAATGTCTTGGTCCATCAATAAAAAAAGTGTTACCCAAAAACTTTCAGTTACATTCTCTCATTTGCAAAGTATTGGTTTGTGACCAGTGGCTCTAGGGAGGACATTTAACAATCTCAGCAAACTTCCCATCTAGCTAAACAACATGCTGCTAATGGACTGTATGTCTTTATGAAGCATATCCTCCACTCTTCTGCCTAAGGAACAAAGGATATGTCAGCTATTCAGTCATGTATAATGTGATTTACATGCAAAATATATGCTCAATCTGGCACATGTAGCACACCCAGCACATGCTAATATTATTCTGTCACTGTTCGTTCTTTTCTCACAGAGACGTTATAGTAGATATGACAGGAGATGTGACACGAGATCCACCAAAACATGATTAGAAATATCAAAGGATCTTGTTATACCATGTTAACTTGGCGGAACACAAATAGATTTATTTTTGGTCCAAAGCATATCAGGAAACAGTTTAAAATGAAGTGTTGTCACAGCATTTCCATAGCCAGACAAATTGGATGGGGAGTTTGTGCCAGCACATTGGGCTTTCCCATTTTCACAGGTAGATTATCAGTGGCGTTCGCAAAAGCAAAAATCACTAGAACTATCGTTCATAAGCAGGTTGTGCTGTCACATTATTCATATGACAATAGCTGATACTCTTGCTGATGACATCTAATTTGTAATCATTTAAACAGAAGAAAAAAATCGTGCAAATAATATTTGACACACTGTTAAAGATTTTAGTAAATTACACAGTATTTTTCTTGTAACACGAAATGTATTTTACTGTAGGACAGTTATACAGTGTTATTGTATTTGCTTTGTGAAAATTACTGTACATTTTAAAGTAGATATACAATTCTGTAAATACAGTTGAAGTCAAAAATATTAGCCCACCTTTGATTTTGTTTTTCTTTTTTAAATATTTACCAAACGATGTTTAAGAGAGCAAGGACATTTTCACAGTATGTCTGATAATATTTTTTCTTCTGGAGAAAGTCTTATTTGTTTTATTTCAGCTAGAACAAAAGCAGTTTTTGTTTAAAATGCATTTTAAGGTCAATATTATTAGTCCCTTTAAGCTAATTTTATTTGATAGTCTATAGAACGAACCATCATTATACAATGACCAGAATACAATGAATTACATCTGGAGCTGTAGTTAGAAACAGTTCCTGGCTGTGTTCTATTCCCAGTTATGTCCCCCATGACCTATTTATTTAGAACAGTCTAACATTTCAGCTTAGAATGATAAAAATAAATCATTAAAGTTATCTCTCTAAGGTGTGATTTGATTTCAAAGTATTTTTACAGTTCAGTTTTAGCGATCTTCATGTTTACAATTGCACTTTAAAAACATTGATGTCATTTTGAACACAGCCGAGTGGGATTTATGTCACGTCTCCAAAGCTAGAATATTTTTTAAAGTCATTGCTCCAAAACTTGTGGAAAAAAAAAAAAAAAAAAACATAGCGTACGTTACTGCTTTTATTGTATAGTAGGTTATTTATTAAGAAATGTAGTATAGTGTATTTGACATGGGCCTGTTGCTTAGAAGATTTCGGCAGTGGTTTACGTGTGTCAAATTGTATAAGCAAACTTTTCAAAAAATATATATAAAATAATTAATATTCTACTTATTATTATTATTATTATTATTATTATTAATGATAATAATAGTAATCTTCATCATTATTATTATTAAAGTAGGATTTTTTATTTCCCAATAAATAATACATTTTGATTTAATTTCTTAATAACTACCCTCTTATTAATGAATGAATTAATCTTATTAATTAATTTTTTTATGATATATCTTTATATATATATATAAAAAAATTATTTTTTTATTTTTTTTAATTAGCACAAAGAAATGATGGGGTTTTTCTCCAAAGAAGTTGCTACGGGTTTTGGGAAACACTCGCCACTATATATTTTCCCAAACGATGCATCATACTATGACAGTTCAGCTGCGAGTTATGTCGCCCTTGCCTAGTTAACCTAATTAACCTAGTTAAACCTTTAAATGTCACTTTAAGCTGCATAGAAGTGTCTGGAAAATATGTAGTCAAATATTATTTACTGTCATCATGGCAAAGATAAAATAAATCATTTATTAGAAATGAGTTATTAAAACTATTATGTTTAGTAATGTGTTGAAAAATAAACAGGGAGGCCAACAATTCAGGAGGGCTAATAATTTTGACTTCTGTACATATACATCAAGATAAATGGTGCTGTAAATGTAAATATGGTAAATTTTCTGTAACTGATATACAGTAAGTTATTGGTGAACTGCTGCCAGTAAGTTACTGTAGATTCTACTGGAAATTGTTGACAGTGTAGCCTTCAAACATGCTTTAAGTAAATAGTAACTTGATTTTAATATATTCAAGATATTAAATAAACAAAATACAAGCAACTGAAATAAGAGCGCTTGAACGTTTACGTTTAGGTTGATTTTGAAGTGTCTCTTTTTCTTTTTCCTGATGTTAAAAATAGGATCTACTGTAAATCCCTCCCATTTTGAGGCAGTACGGTTTTCCCACCCAGCAAATTGATTGACAGCCATGTATAATTATATCCACAAGACAGGATGTGCGCAAAGCTCTCTGTGATCAACAGCACCTCAAGATTGAGTTTTACAATTTTAAAGTAAAACTGTGATGTTTTAATAAAGTCAGTAAAATCGTTTTGTCATTTTTTCACCGCAGCCGCATGTCAGTACAATTATAAAAGAAGACGCTTCAATCTCTGTTCATGGACTTAATTCAGGATTTTGTACATTAACATAACGGATGTGTGTGTGTGTGTGTCCGCGCGCAAACTTTGTAAAGACTTTGTCTGACTCATTGTTGCAGAAAGGCTTGAATTAACTCCACAGCAAATATATCAAATGGCTTTTGGGAAAGTATAAAATGCATAATAAATATTCTAACGGGTGTTTTGAGCTTAAACTTTACAGACACATTCTGGAGACACAAAAGACTAAATCTTAAATCTGGAAAAAAGGGGTAAAGATTAAATATGGGAAAAGGGGTAAAATTGGTGCCCTTGTAAAAAAAAAAGAAAAAAAAAGTGTTGATTTAGTAACATTGGGTAAATATGGACAAACCCAACTGCTGGGTTAAAAACTGTCATTTAAATTTAACCCAACATTGGGTTTATCAATATAACTGTTGGTTTTATATATCTCAGCAGTTTTTCCAAGAAGTCACTTCTCCAGTGTCACATGATCCTTCAGAAAAATGTTGATATTATGCTCAAAAAACATTTCTTGTTATTATCAATGATGAATATAGTAGTGATACTTAATATTTTGGTGGAGACTATGATTTTTTTTAAAAATATTTTCTTTTTCTTTTTTTTTTAATGGGGTATTTCAACCCACAGTAAAATCATATATGAATAAACCAGAATGTGGTTTAAAAAAAAAAAAAAAAAAAAAAAAAAAAAAAAAAACATGTTCTGCAGATTTTGCCCATTTTGAACCCAAATATGAGTGGAAACTTCAAAGCATTTTCAAAGCAAGTGTTTCATAAATGTACACAGTTTCAAATATTTCCCAAATGATGTTTAACAGAGCAATGAATTTTTCACAATAATTCCTATAATATTTTGTTTCCGCTGGAGACAGTCTTATTAGTTTTATTTCGGCTAGCATAAAATACATTTTATTGATATTTTACCCTAATTACCCTAACTTGCCTAATTAACCTAAATAATCCTTTAAATTGCACTTTAAGCTGAATACTAGTATCAAAAATATATAGTAAAATATTATTTACTGTCATCATGGCAAAGATAAAAGTAATCAGTTGTTAAAATGAGTTAAACTGTTATGTTTAGAGATGTGTTGAAAAAAATCTTCTCTCCATTAAACAGAAATTAGGGGAAAATATACAGGGGGGTTAATAATTCTGACTTATACTGTTCATAAATTGTTGCCATCAAAAAATACAAATGTGTTATATTTACATGTATGTGGCCTGATTTTCTTGTAAATTCTAGTATTTTTTTATTAGCATAGCCTTCGTGAACTTCCAAGTATTTGGAAGCATAAATAGAAAAGTACAGCTAAGCTTTAGTGGAACTGCAACAGAAGGAAGTCAACCTGAGAGGAAATTCAGCTGGTGAACAGAGCGCGGCACTTTTTCTTGCCCCTACTTTCTTTATGATCCGTTTCCTTGAGCAGCATCTGTTCCTTCATCTACCTTCCGTGGTAATGTGTGTGCGCGAGCGTGTTTAACACCACCTGATTTTAGCACATGTAAATAAATTCACACTCGCTCGCTCCAACATTTATTCACAACGGTTTTACACCTCCAACTGCTGGTGTGTCCTAGCAGAGATAATTTTAGCACTGCAACCAAAACGACAGGAAGGAGGGGAAAGGCCTGCCAAGCTATGTTTACATATCTTTGTCAAGAATTCAAACATTTCCGGTTGCCAAATCTCTCTCAACTTCTCTGCTCCGCATGCTAACAGATGGAATAATGTGCTCTATTATGCCAGCTCTCTCTCTCTCTAGCGCTAGTGTTTATGGAGAAGTTTCTTTCAGGAATCTTCTAAAAAAGGAGCCCAGTCTTGCAATCGCATGGCTGAATAACTCTCCTCTGTTTTTAAAAGTTTTACTGCCAGCAGTCCGATTCATCTCTCCTCCCCCAGTAAACAGCATGTGTGTGTGTGTTCTTACCCCCATCAATAACTCTGCCAATGCTGTGAAATATGATTACGAACACAGAGACTTTGTTGACACTCTCAGCAGTTCCTGCAGCTTTCCTCTAATTTTGACTGTTCGCTCATCGCTCCTGTTATGAGAGGAAGAAGAAATCGAGAGAAGCGTCCTGAAATAAAAAGTTCCACCCACCTTCAGGCCTCAGGCCCTCAGAAGTGTTTCTGTGTACTTTGCAAAACGCTTGTGTTTAACAGTGAGATACCACACGAAGAACTAAACAGCGTAGGTTTGGGGAACACGTTTCAAACGCTGCCAAACCGACCACACGGAAGGGCCCACTTAAAACACTGAGCTTTCCAAAAACGCCCAGTTGCGCATAAGTTGGTGAATGAGAGCATCCGCACATAAGCAAGAGATGAAATAACAAGGAACTTACTTGAAGAAAATCCCACATGACTTTGTTACATGTAAATGGAAAAAAAAAGGAGTTGCTTCTGGAGATCCCAATTTAAGTCAAATAGAACTTGTGTGACATCATTCCAAACAAAATCAAGCCAAAGTTTTTGGGTTTGAAACCACTAGGCTCATGGATAAGTTTGGGAAATACCTTTGAGCTACCAATAGTTTGTGGTCATGATATTCATTCATTCATTTTGCATCAGCTTAGTCTCTTTTTTAGGGTGCTTTCACACCTGCCTTATTTAGTTTAGTTGAATCGCACTAGAATTCGTTTTCCTTCTTGGTGCGGTTCGTTTAGGCAGGTGTGAATGCAGCAATCGAACTCGAGTGCGCACCAAAAGCGGACCAAAAAAGCATACCGAGACCTGCTTGAAGAGGTGGCCTCGTTATGATTTCAAATGAACCCTGGAGTGGTTTGTTTTTGGTGAGAATATGATCCGAACTAAAACAGACCCAACCGCAAAAAGTACTGCGCCTTTTGGACTAATCCAACTGCCGTAGGCCGATGCGCTGTGAATTATGGAATGTGGGGAAAAAATATTAGTTAACAGATGTTTAACAACAGAGAGAAAGAGGAAAAACATTACCTGATAGATCGTTGGTAATATTACCGCAAGATGACCATGTCGCAGTTTAGTTAAATTAATTCACGCCTCCTCCTAAAGTCACGCGCGAAGCATTAAAACATGTTTTTCAGCCGCGCTTCATTCTCAAAATGTATAGTTTGTCTAAAGCAGGGATACAATCAGTCAGTGCAGTCGTCCCTCCAGAGTAAAAAGCGACATTGTTTGTTTACTTGCAGGAGTTTATTGGCATTTTCCCGCACCTGAATTCTGACCAATCGATAAGCAGTTTGGAAACTATGTTCAACAACATCTGGCCAATGAGAGATGTGGATTTTGTCAGATGACTGCATTTCCCAGTACTGGAAAACACCCATACACACTTATTCACACTCATTCACACACACTCATTACATCCAATTTACCTATAGCACATGTCTTTAGACTGTAGGGGAAACAGGAGCACCCGCATCACCCATACAAAACTTGGGGAGAACATTGAAATTCCACACAGATCCGACAACTGGCCCAATCAGGACTTGAATCAGCGACCTTCTTGCTGTGAGGCAGTGCTAACCACTGAGCCACCATGCCGCCTTGGTCATAATATAATTAGGGATTGTGGCCTCAATTCATTGTAAAAAGTTATTTCATTTTATATTATATTGTATCAAATGAACGTCCATATCATCCAGCCCGCATGATATGGCCGTTCGTTTGATACGATATAATTCTGATATCGATATGGGGTGTGTTTCCCAAACAATGATGTAACTTGCGGCTGAACTATCATGACAACAGAGTTTTGGTTCTGAAAATGCATAAATCTGAAAACAGGTTACATAGCAGACGTTTCTGAAAACACTATGTAAAATCCTGAAAACAAGAGTCTATGAAGATGATGATGTCATGCATGTGTTTGGGGAAGTGTGGATTAAAGGCGTAAACAAACACACAACAATGGCAGAGCATGTGGAAGTGTTGTTGTTGTTGCTCAATTGTTTGTTGATTGCTAACGCTTCATGAGCAAAGTGTTGATTTACTTCACATTACAATCAACGTTGGAGACACATCACATGGCAAAGTCTACATACACACCAGCATTGAACCGCTAATGGCACATCGTCACTTCCCTCCAGATTCTGTTTACTAATGTAACCCACCAGTTCTAAACCACCCACTTGTTCTGAACTGGTGATTCTTTTTATGGGAGCAGAATGCTCTAATGAGGTGGTTAAAGACAGGGGCTCTAGCATTTGTCACTTAAGCACTGTTTGAGCTCACAGGAGTGAGGTTTACCTGCACTGCACTATGCTGTTTAGAAAGACATATCTGAAGTAAAGTTTTGAGTTTTAAAGTTTTTGCTATCAGATTGTCATGTATACGTTAGCAGAACGTTGCAAAATAGGCATGCATATTCAAAGGCACAGGGGAAAGCAGCGGAATTGAACTAAAATGCATGCGGTCATTTAAATGTATTAAGTTGCAAAAATTAAAAATGGTCAAAATGACCACTTCTTTAGTTCTAGTGTTAAAGGAGTGCTCCACTACAATATCATATCTGAAACTTTAGTTGATGTGTAATGTAGATGTGAGAACATAAACAACATCTCTGACCGTAATAAGCTCACAATGCAAAAGGAGACATTGGCTTTTACAGAGTTAGCTTAGCAAAGCCTACAGCAAACAAAGGTTGGGGAACACTAAAAAAATACATTTCAGGCTAGTGAGATCACAAACACATCAGGTTATGCACATCCACCACATGCAGTGAAGAGGCATGAGTAGAGGTCTGTAATATTACAGCAGAGAAAGCTAAAATGCCGTCCAATAGCTGTTATTTCCACAGAACTTCTTATGTTTCTGTATTTGGGCTTCCAAAGGACACAACAGAAAGAGAGAAGTGCTTATAGTTTAATTTTATTTATGCTGAAGAGAATTATAAAAAAAGATATAGTCCTAGCATTTGACAAAGGAGAACTTGCAGAATCTCTCCAGTTCAGTGCCAGATAATGCTAAAAACACCTCAAAGGAGCAGCAGCTCCAACAAGCAGAAGCTGTGGGTTGTGAGCCACAACCCGTAAGAGTTTTTATTTGTTAAAATTGATCTATTACATGCACATTTTCTGCCATTAATGGTATGTAGTAGAAAGGATGTAAACAACAAGAAATGCCGTTTGGCACCGATAACAATTTAGCTACAAATTCATATTTATCCCTCAAACCACTGTAAACAGCCAAGATCTTCACCAACACTGTAGTTTCTCTCTATGTTGAAGCTTTTAGTTGCTTTCTATGCGGCCACTTTCCCTGAGTTCTACAGCTCAAATAGTGAACTTGCAAAAGATATGTGAATGTTTCATATTACTTACACATGCTTATTCCAAATAAATGTGGAAAAACACTTGTCAGATTTTGTTTTAGAGCAGGCGTGAGGTTCAGCAGTCTCCTTTTCATTTTCTGTCTGATTTAGGCTCAAACTGATATGGCTATGCTGACTGACTGGCTAGTAGGGGCATGACACTTTTCCTGGTGACGTGGAGCTGATCTGTGAATCACAGAACATTATTTTAGCTGACCAATCAGAGCCTCTTGAAGGCAGGGTTTCCGAGGAACTAGGAAAGACATCATTTTCTGTTAGCTGAGTAGCTGTATATAATCAAAGTAAGATATATGAAAAAATGATATGATTTTTTTTACAAATAAAAATTGAATAAATGAATGAATGAATGAATGTAGTTTGCTTCATTTGGTCCGAACTAAGGGCAATAAATGATACGTTGTAGCATTTTCTGCCGTCTTTGGGTCGTTTTCACACCACACTACTGGCTTTAGTCCGAACCAGTTGAAAAGAACCAAAATGCAGTCATCTGACAAAATCCACATCACTCATTGGCCAGAAGTTATTAAATGTATTTCCTAAACTGCTTTTCGATTAGCCAGAATTAACGTGCTGGAAAATGCCAATGAACTACCGCAAGTAAACAAACCGGCAGACATAAAATGTTGCTTTTTACTATGGAGCTACGACTGCCCTGGCTGGTGTAAAAGCACCCTTATAAACAAAACCAAGCCTTAAAAATACACTACCACCAGGGAAAAACTTTTCCATGTTTGGCTATATCGTTGTTGTGTAAACAGCCCTGAGTGGTGCAAAAAGCATGGTATGGAATATTTTTATTCTGTGGATTTGGGTCTATTTATGAATTACCAGGTACCTGTACCATGAAGCTAGATTAACTGACTAGCGAGTTAAGTTTGCATCAATTCTGCGTTTTAGGGACCATGGAGGTAGCTCAGCTGCTCCATATTACCATGGAAGAAAAAGAGTTATTAAAGCCAAGCTGCCATCATGTTTCCTAAAATCTGAGATTAGTGCAAAATAAACTCAAACTTAAATGGCTAACCATTTAGCTTCGTTGTTCAGGCTCTAGGTATCATGGATCAGTTTGAATACATCCAAATACTTGATTTTGTTGCTCGATGTTGAGGAGGAAATGCCCCTAAAATGCAACCCAAAACACAAGAAACCAAGCATCGATATGCACACAAAAAGGACCAAAAGTAATTAATCAAACCAAATTAATCTTGGTTTAAGGCAAAATGGGTAAAGCTAATGGACTGGCCTGCAAAACCCTCTGACCTCAACCCAACTAAAAACTCATGAAGTGAAAATAAAATAATGTAGAAGCAAAACCCAAGTCACAGAATCTGTTGGATGCCTTTAGTTCTCTATGAACTGAAATACCTGTTTTGTGGCCAAGCGTTGTTTGACGTTAATGAGCTGGAGAAGATTTATCTTCACTTCAGATCTTCAAAATCAGATGACTGGGAATAACTATGCCGGATCTGTATATCTCTCTTTTATAAGTCTCTGTTTCATGGGTGAACGGAATAAAGGAGTCATTCATAAAAGCTAATTGAAATTGAAGAGTGAACAATGTGAAGATGGGGTCTAAACTATATAAGATCCAAGCTAAATTGTTTGGAGTTTTAAAAAAGGAGGTTTTTAAAACAGTAGTCCTTTGCGATTGCATAATAGGTGAGAGTGGCTCTGAGACTCACCCTTATCTGATGTAGAATTGTTTTTGGTTCATTTCTTCTGTTCAGTCTATCAAGGTCAGATGTTCAGCAGTAATTATTCCAGCTTTATCTTTCTTTGAACAGAGTAAAGGCCCAAAATATGTCAAACGAAACTGAGGAATGAACAAAACTACTGTAGCTCAAAACAAAGTTAATCTGTATTGTTCAAAATGGCTCACAGAGTCTTTGATTTACCAGTGGTCCATGGTTATTGTGTTTTAGGGAAATGCAACTCTGAGGCTCCACCTCCTTTGATATGGAAATCTTTTCAAGTTTATTTCTTCAGTTCAGTCCATAAATGTCAGAAAGGGTTTGAATTTGCATGCCACGTTTAATTTCTTTGTTTTTGGACTTGTCTCTAGAGTTTGAAACTGTGTGCCAAAGCAAACTTTTAGGAAAGGTTCAATCTGTGAACATCTTTCATTGTAGAAATGCTCTCTGGTTTCTTTCTTTTGTTCAATTCTTTAGGTCAGACACAAGCACGATGTCTCTAACTTTTAATAAACATAAATGGCAACAATTTAAAGGTGTGAATGCACAAGAGAGAATGCTGCAAATGCATTTCTTTCAATGGGGATTACATGACCAGAGGTGAGAAAATGTTCCAAATTGGTCAAACACATATTCAGCATGTAGTAGATACACTACACTCTCAGAATAAAGGCACACGGTGGTACAAATAATGTTCCTTGAGGAACAGTTTTGTACCTTTGTAAAAGTTGTACCTTATATGGTACAGAAAATACTTTGTATGATAGTAATATGTACTATATGCACAGTAGATTTCTGAAAAAACGATTAGCTTGGTTCCGATGTGTGCTAATTTTAACTAAGGCATTGTTAAAAATCTAAACACACATAACGAGCTGTGTGTGATTTTTCTTATCTCAAATTTATCTCGCGAGCGCCGTTCACGCCCACTCTGTTCTCGCTTAAACCCACCAGAGGCCACTGTCGACTGAAGGTCTGTCTGACTGACTAAACTGGATGACTGGGCGGCCGGACCAATCGACTGACCTCGAAGAATCGTCGTCCTGAAAAAGAAAACCCTCATCTATTTTTTACCACGTTTTTGGATTTAACCACATTCTCACCCTGTTATGAACTTGCTCAATTTATGTTTTGGATTTTGTTTTTTTTCTTACCTGATTTATGGAACTGCTCTTCTCCAGACTCGAAACTGGTTATTGTCGTCGTGGTCAACTTCAATGAAATGCAGCCATACATACCTCCGGCTCCATAATTCGCGGTCTCCAGAAACATCCTACGTTTTCAGAATGAGCGCGTGTTGGTAAATCCCATGAGTGAGTGCAGGCTAACATGTTAATCGTGATTAAAAAATGTAATTGTTGCCCAGAACTATTAAAAAAGTAACTAAAACATGAATCACAAAATACAGAAAACTGCTAATATACGAATTAATACTTTTTTTTTACAGTGAATGCTGTATCTGAACAACAGAATCCATGTAGCAACATAAATCCCATGACTGACCTTAATTGACATGTCCAATGGGCCGGATCACTAGTTAGATCTCTGCTGTGACAGTTATTAGCTGCTGCTGTACTTTTCCATTTGTCCGTCACATATTCTCAGTATCGATCAGCTGTCAGTGTTCAGACGCTGGAGGCGTTTCTGTCAATTCATCAATGACGTGCTGATCGAACAGACAGAAAGAGAGAGTCTATGGTCCGACTGGCCTTTTGCTCATGCAGAGGTCACACACACACACATAGCTGCTGGGATGCATTAAAACACAGAGCATCTTCAATATTAAGACACTCCACAGCAGACCACAGGTTTCTACCCTACTGAAAGAAAACAGCATGAACTCACATTCATTAGAGCTCGTTCAGTGGCTGGTCAGTGTGGACGTGCTGTTCACCAGCAAAATCAAGCAGAGAAGGTTGATTCGATTAGCATTCAGCTTTTTCCAACAGTTTTGGGACAATTTTACTCAAAATAACTGAAAAAAATCATTGTAAAATCTGTGTAAAAATAACTAAATTTACTGTGGTTATTTTGCTAGCGCACATTGCTATTCTTTAAAGAGCCCCTATTATGGGTTTTTGAAAATGACCTCCCATGCGGTGTGTAACACAGCTCTAAGTTAGGTGAAATATCAAGCAAAGGCTTAAATCTAAAAGTGCACAGTGTTTAAATGTGTATCGATTCATCTGTAAAAAATCCACTCATAGTGGTTTTGAATGATTCACTGTGGTAACGAGTTTTCAGCCGTGCCAACCTGACGCAGATATGGAACTCAAGCCCCACCCATTTTCTGCTCGCAGACCCGGGAAAATCCCGGTTGAATCAAGTCGTGAAGACGATGCACTCTGAAGTGTGAGGGAAAGCTAGTGTTATTTTCCCTGATGAGGCTATGAAGAGTCAGTGGTTGAAGTTTATTTTTGCAAAAAAAACTCAGCATTATAGCCCCAGCCTTGTGCTGTGTTCCTGTCATTTTTCTGATGAGTGCTTCAGCAATCTGCATGCTTACAATGGGGGATTCGTCTGCCATTTGTTAAAGGAAGGATCAGAAAATACTATAGGGGACTTTGTCAGAGCTTGAAAGAAGCTTTACAGTACATGGATCAGTTTCTTCCTCCATTTCACAAGTGTAAGTAAGTGCAATAAAAATGGCTGCCTCCTTGCTTTCTCTAGCTTGCAAATTCTGTGTTTAATTGTGTTTTGTTACTTGTAACTGCTTGTACTGTATCTGTTTAACTTATATTCTCATATTGCGTCTAAAACCATGTTGAAAACGTGACGTGTGCCACTTTCTTTATGGATTGAAATGCATTTGTTTGTCGTTTGTCATTGCTCTGGCCACTGGTGCTCTGGTGAGGTGTCTGAATAACACTGTTGAGAACCAGTTACTGTGTACTGTCAGTAACTGTACTATGAAGAGTTTTTCGGGCGGCCCCCAAAGTTGGTGCTTTCCGGGAGAAAAAAACAAAATGGAAGGGTGGCGGAAGAGGGGTCTGAAATACAGGAGACTCCTGGGAAAAACAGGAGTGTTCTCTGCACTCTGACTACTTCAAAATTATTGATAAGCCATGGTGGGCATTTCTATTTGTCTCGCGCTTAACGCAGTCGACCAATCATAAAAGACTGGGTCATTCGACCAATCCGTGTAGATTAGCATCGCGCTAAGAAGGGGTTTGGGAATGAATGAATCGTTAAACGAATCATATGGGAGTCATTGGGATAATAAGATAAAAAAATAAATGCCTATTATAAATGACCTTGCATGCATAGTTGCATGCATGTTGGAAACCCCCAAAACCAAAATAGGACCTTTTTAAAGGTTCTGTTTAAGTGAACAATTTAACAAAACAAATAGGTAACACTTTACAATAAGTTTCTACTGTATTAGTCAGTGCATTTACTAACATGAACAAACAATGAACAATACATTTATTACAGTATTTCTTTAAGTTAGTTAGTTAGTTAGTTAAAAATACATTGTTAGTTCGTTAACTTATACTACATTAACTAATGTTAACAAGCATGATTTTGGATGTAATGATAATGGATGAATAATGCATTAATAAATGGTGAACTATGATTAATAAATGCTGTACAAGTATCGTTCATAATTAGTTCATATTAGAAAATACATTACCTAATGAAGCCTTATTGTAAAGCAGGGGTGTCCAAAACCGGTTCTGGAGGGACGGTGTCCTGCATACACACACCTGAATCAGCTAATCAAGCTCTCTCTAGGTGTACTAAAGACTTCCAGGCAGGTGTGTTAAAGGAAGTTGGAGCTAAATTATGCACGACACTGGTACCCTAGCACTAAATTTGAGCACCCCTGATGTAAAACTATCCAATTGGGCTAATTACATTTATAATGGTCTTAAAAAGTATTAAATTTGACTTGAAACCTGTAGAAACCCTGAAAACTTTGACTGAGTAACTTCTCTTGTGTTTTGGTGAGGTTATTCTTAACCCTTGTGTACTCTTCAAAAAAATGACTACCCTTTTGTTATGACGGGGGTTGTATTTGCCCCATTGACTTCCAATAAAATGTAGGACCGAGTTTGGATACCCCTGTTGTAAAGTGTGACCAAGAAGTCTTTTGGTGATCTTTAATTAAAAAAAAAAATAAAAAAAAAAACGCAGCATTTGCTTCTGTGTTTGGAGTGGCTTCAGTCCTTCTCTGATGAAGTCAGTTTGATATTTCAGCCATAATATTTTTAACTATGCCTTTCTTACTGTTATATCTATGAGGGAATGATGCACAAAAAGAAAGCCCCACCTTCTACTCAATATTCTATAAAGCTGACATCAAACTTTTCATTTAATACGTGGGCAGACTACCAAACCAGCAAATGCATATCTCATTTGCAGCTTGTTTGAGAAGATTCTGGGAAGCTGATGTCCTTGGATCTTGATTCAGAGAATTAAGTAATTCCATAAGCCTTGGTTATGTTTGGGGGTCTTTGCCAGTTGTGGAATTACAGTTTATTTGGTTGTAATTATCATGAGAAAGTCTCAGTACTTCAGTTTATTATTATTAGATTTCAAGGCGGGAATGTAACTTCTGTGCAATATGTTTGGTTTTTGTATGTATTTTATTTGAACCAAAATCTGTATCCTATTCTTACACTACTAATTGTTTATTAAACATGGCATGGTTTTATATTAGTAATTTAATTCATTATTAATATTATTTAACAAAAACAAACTTCTTATTAATATGTGAAATGATGTAAATATTTAAATGTTCCTGGGTTTTGATCTTATTACTTGTTTTGATCATCTTACTTGTTCTGGGCACTGTGGAGGCCATATGAGTACAGTGAACTCAGTCATGTTCAAGAAACCAGTCTGAGATGATTCACGCTTTTTGACATGGCACGTTATCCTGCTGGAAATAACCATCAGAAGATAGGTAAACTGTGGTCGTAAAGGAATGGACATGTTCAGCAACAATACTCAGGTAGGCTGTGGACATGATGCTTAATTGGTACTAATGGACCCAAAATGTGCCAAGAAAATATCCCCCACACCATTATAGTGGCACCCAGTGTGGTCTTCTGCTGCTGTAGCCCATCCGCCTCAAGGTTGGATAAGTTGTGAGTTTAGAGATGTTCTTCTACCTACCTCTGTCGTATCGAGTGGTTATTTGGAGTTACAGTTGCCCTTCAATTAGCTGGAACCAGTCTGGCCATTCTTCTCTGACTTCTGGTCAACAAGGTATTTGTGCCAACAGAACTGCCACTCGTTGGATATTCTCTCTTTTTCGTATCATTCTCTGTACAATCTAGAGATGGTTGAGCGTGAAAATCTCAGTAGATCATCGGTTTCTGAAATACTCAGACCAGCCCGTCTGGCATCAACAACCATCCTACATCCAACGTCACTTAAATCATCTTTCTTCTCCTTTCTGATGCTCGGTTTGAACTGCAGCAGATCGTCTTGACCATGTCTACGTGCCTAAATGCATTGAGTTGCTGCCGTGTGATTGACTGATTAGAAATTGGCAATATTGAGCAGTTGGACAGGTGTACCTATTAAAGTGGCCGGTTAGTGTACATTACAATCCGCAGGACAGTATTTTTCTGGTTAGTTCGCAAGAAACTAGTATTCAGCTTAAAGTGCAATTTAAAGGCTGAAAGGTTAATTATGTTAATTAGACAAGTTACTGAACAACAGTAGTTTATTCTGTAGTCAATCAGTTTTTATTTCACTTTCTGAAAAATGTCAAACAAAATAGAATTATTGGTACTCGTATAAACTTTGCCAGATTTTTTGAATTAATATTACAAAATCGAAAGATTTCCAAAACTCTGCAGCCATCCAAACGGTCTGCAGTCTGCTGCAACACAGGAAATTTCCAATTATTTTAACAAACACCAAGAAATGTATGAATCCAGGAAAGAGACGACTGTGCCAGCAAACACATACGGTGCAAACCACCATCTGTAGCAGCTCAGTTCATATAAGAGAAAAATGAACTGCAGTCTTCTTTAATTAAGCATCAGTCTGCAGGTTTTCCAGTCTGCTGTTACCATCTGGAAATGTAAGCCTGAATCCTACATACAACTATGTAAACAACAAATTCTTCTAGCTGTGCAAGTTACACTTCGCGCATCATTGCATTCAAAACTGTCAGAATGTAAATCACAACTCACTGCATTTTTTTGTTGCTGCAAATCTACATAATTTTCGAAACAACTACTATGCACAAAACAAAGTATATAAACACAACAATCGATATAACCTTCAAAACTACTACTACTACACGCATAACACAATTTATGTACACAAAAACCGATATAACCTCTATAACTACTGCTATACATAGAACAAACAAATATAAACTTCAAAACTATTAAACAACACATATTAAAGACAAAAACTATATAACATTTAAAACTATTATACACATAACACAATATATAAACATTAAAACTGATAAAATCTTGAAAACTATGACTATACCTAATACAACATATAAATACAAAAACCAATAAAACCTTCAAAAATACTATACACAACACGATATATAAACACAAAAAACAACATAACCCTAAAAACTACTACTATACACATAACACAATTTATAAACACAAAAACCGATATAACCTCAAAAACTACTACTATACACAGCACAATATACATGAACACAGCAACCGATATAACCTTCAAACTATTACCATACACATAACACAATATACAAACACAAAAGCTGCTATAACCTTCAAAACTGCTACTATTCACATAGCACAATATATAAACAACCAATATAACCTTTGAAACTACTCTACGCATCACACTATATAAACACAATAAGCGATATTACCATCAAAACTACTACTAAACACAACACAATATAAACACAACCGATAAAATGTTCAAAATTACTACTATACACAACACAATATATAAACACAACAACAGATAGAGTCTTCAAAATTACTACTATACACAACACAATATATACTGTAAACACAAAAAATATTAAAACATTCAGAAACACTACTGTACACAACACAATATATAAACACAACAGTTGATATAACCTTTAAAACTACTACTATACCAAATACAATATATAAACACAACAAGCGATATTATCATCAAAACTACTACTAAACACAACACAATATATAAACACAACAATAAATAAAACCTTCAAAACTACTACTATACACAGCACAATATATAAACACAACAACTGAGATAGTCTTCAAAATTACTACTATACACAACACAATATATAAGCACAAAAAACAATATAACCTTCAAAACTATGACTATACATAGCACAATATATAAACACAAAAACTAATATAACCTTTAAAACTACTACTATACACAGCACAATATATAAACACAAAAACTAATATAACCTTCTAAAACTACAATTATACACAACACAATATATAAACACAACAACAGATATAGTCTTCTAAATGACTACTATACACAACACAATATATAAACAAAAAAACAATATAACCTTCAAAACTATGACTATACATAGCACAATATATAAACACAAAAACTAATATAACCTTTAAAGCTACTACTATACACAACACAATATATAAACACAACAACAGATATAGTCTTCAAAATTACTACTATACACAACACAATATATAAACACAAAAACTAATATAACCTTTAAAACTACTACTATACACAACACAATATATAAACACAACCGATAAAATGTTCAAAATTACTACTATACACAACACAATATATAAACACAACAACAGATATAGTCTTCAAAATTACTACTATACACAACACAATATATAAAAACAAAAAATATTAAAACATTCAGAAACACTACTGTACACAACACAATATATAAACACAACAGTTGATATAACCTTTAAAACTACTACTATACCAAATACAATATATAAACACAACAAGCGATATTACCATCAAAACTACTACTAAACACAACACAATGTATAAACACAACAATCAATAAAACCTTCAAAACTACTACTATACACAGCACAATATATAAACACAAAAACTAATATAACCTTCTAAAACTACAATTATACACAACACAATATATAAACACAACAACAGATATAGTCTTCTAAATGACTACTATACACAACACAATATATAAACAAAAAAACAATATAACCTTCAAAACTATGACTATACATAGCACAATATATAAACACAAAAACTAATATAACCTTTAAAACTACTACTATACACAACACAATATATAAACACAACAACAGATATAGTCTTCAAAATTACTACTATACACAACACAATATATAAACACAAAAAACAATATAAACTTCAAAACTATGACTATACATAGCACAATATATAAACACAAAAACTAATATAACCTTTAAAACTACTACTATACACAACACAATATATAAATACAACCGATATAATGTTCAAAATTACTACTATACACAACACAATATATAAACACAACAACAGATATAGTCTTCAAAATTACTACTATACACAACACAATATATAAAGACAAAAAAATATTAAAACATTCAAAAACACTACTGTACACAACACAATATATAAACACAACAACAGATATAGTCTTCAAAATTACTACTATACACAACACAATATATAAAGACAAAAAAATATTAAAACATTCAAAAACACTACTATACACAACACAATATATAAACACAACAACAGATATAGTCTTCAAAATTACTACTATACACAACACAATATATAAAGACAAAAAAATATTAAAACATTCAAAAACACTACTGTACACAACACAATATATAAACACAACAGTTGATATAACCTTTAAAACTACTACTATACCAAATACAATATATAAACACGACAACCGATATTAACTTCAAAACCACTATACAAAGCACAATATATAAACACAAAAACCAATATAACATTTAAAACTACTACTATACACATAACACTATCTACATAAACAACAGCCATTACATTTTTGCAACCTGAAAAGTGAAACTTCTTCCCAAACTTCCAAGATCTTTGGCACAATATACTACAACTCTATTTACATTTTGCGAGCTCAGGTTATTAATATTTCAAGCGTCTCCTCTGGTGAACCTACCCAACAATGCAAACAAGCAGGGCTGTATATTTTATTGAACAGCGAGACTAGTTGAAAAGCTGCATAAACTGCCAGGAGATTCTGGTGGGGAAAACAGCTTTAGTCACAGAGTGAAAAGGCAGAGCAGTGTTTCATGGTTCATAGGGATGGATTATGCTCTTCCGCCCGAGGACTGCGTTTTCATGGCAGACACACAGATGAACTTTAGCATGAAGACATCAGATCTCACGGCCACAAGTCTGGCTTGCAAAAAAACAAAGAGATTTTTCTACATCTGCACAGAAAAAGCAAGTCAAAAAGACGAGAAAGACAAAAAAAGACACTGACAGAAAAAGTTCAAATCAATAACTGGTACAATGTGTTCATGCATGTTTTATTATCAGTTGGACTTGGATTTATTTATCAATGAATTTGCAATCTATCTATCTATCTATCTATCTATCTATCTATCTATCTATCTATCTATCTATCTATCTATCTATCTATCTATCTATCTATCTATCTATCTATCTATCTATCTATCTATCTATCTATCTATCTATCTATCTATCTATCTATCTATCTATCTATCTATCTATCATCTCTCTCAATTCAGTTCAATAATTGCTTTATTGACATGACAAATGTTACACATGTATTGCCAAAGCAGTTCTTTTTTCTGAGATGTGTGTAATGTGAACGTTGATCTGTTTGTGTGGTGAAGCCAAAGATGAATTTCCACTCGTGGACAATAAAGAAAGTAAGATAAAGTTTGCATAAAAATAAGAAAACATGTATAATAAAACCACAGTAAACAGTAGTAGTAGTAAAAAAAATTTAAATAAAGTAAAAGATTTATACATATATTAATTAAATAAAAATGTAAATAATATATCATATTATTATTATTATTATTCAATATATTGCATTATTTTACAACATATATTATTATTCAATATATCATATTATTATTCAATATTTCATATCATTTATATCATATTATTCATTTATAACAATAAAAATAATAATAATTTGGAAAAAAACTACATTTAACAATCAACATTTTAGAATACAACAGTAATAAAAACAATAATAATCAGTACAATAATCATTATTTTTAGCCTCCTTTGTTTATGATGAGTTATTTCACTTTGAAGACTATGAAAAGGAATTATTCTTTGCCATGAAAGTGAAATTACTGAACCTATTCACTGGAGCCTGATAAAAATGCTCATTTTAGAAAAAATAAAAAGTAAAATTTAGACAGCATTTAGAGGTTTTTGCATCTGAACTCATCATATATATATATATATATATATATATATATATATATATATATATATATATATATATATATATATATATATATATGTATGTATGTATGTATGTATATATATATATATATATATATATATATATATATATATATATATATATATATATATATATATATATATATATATATATATATATATATATACAGTTGAAGTTGAATTAATTTGCCCTCAAGTAAAAAAAAAAAAAATCTTTTAATTATTTCCTAAATTATGGTAAACAGAGCAAGGACATTTTCACAGTATGTCTGATAATATTTTTTCTTCTGGAGAATGTCTTATTTGTTTTATTTAGGCTGGAACAAAAGCAGTTTATAATAATAAAAAAACAAAAACATTTTAGGGTAAAAATTATTAGCCCCTTTAAGCTATATATTTTTCGATAGTCTACAGAACAAACCATCGTTGTACAATAGCTTACCTAATTATAACCTGCCAAGTTAACCTAATTAACCTAGTTAAGCCTTTAAATGTTACTTTAGGCTGAATACAAGTGTCTTGAAAAATATCTAGTCAAATATTATTTACTTTCATCATGGCAAAGATAAAATAAATCAGTTATTAGAATTAAGTTATTAAAACTATTATGCTTAGAAATGTGTTGAAAAAAGCGTCTCTCCGGTAAACAGAAATTGTGGGGGGAAAAAATAATTCTGACTTCAACTGTATATATTTACATGAATTTATAGTGTTCTAAAACACGTCAGTTTAAAGCAGCTTTACAGAAAAGGTATATTTGCACTTTAAAATGAGGCCAATCTGATTATCAGAACGAAAATCATCAAGCCAAAAACAGAATTATAATTATAATGAATGCTGAAAATGTATAAAAGTAATATAAATATACTACATTAGTGTACTAATAAGAAAGAAATACCACAAATGGTTGCCTGTGACCACACTTTATATTCAGTAAAAAAATTCAAAGTCAAGAGTAGTACTGTATTTGTCAATTTCATAACGCCGCTGCAGCACTTGTGGACAGTGAAATGGACTATAAATAAGATTTAGCAGTAAACTTCAGCTGGCATCAGGCTGGCATCTCCGGGGCATTTATGATTCAGCAGCACAGACCGGATAAGCTCAGATCAGATCAGACGACCCATAGCTGAGAACAACAAGTCCCCGGATATGCCAAAGTTCATAGGATGAATCTTAAAATATAGTCATGCATTGTTTTTTTTTATTGTTTTTTTATTCATGTACATACAGATATGGCATGATGTATTTAAAATTCAAAAGGACATGCATTCAGAAATATAAAAGTGGATTTACTAAGCAGTCTATTTTAAAAGGGACCTATTATGCCACTTTTTAAGTCTCTGATGGCGCTAAAGTGTATATGTGTTTCAGCTCAAAATACCCCACAGATAATGTTTTATAACTCTTTAAAACTGTCTCTTTTAGTCCTGGATTCTAATTGTGCAATTTTGGTGACTGTCGCTTTAAATTCAAAGGAGAAGTGAGTGTGCGCTTTTCGAAAGAGAGCGAAGCTACAAATGCCTGTGTATTAACATTATGTGCATTAGTGGCAGATTCAAAAACAAGACTAACATCCTATGCTTATGAAGGCAAGATCATCACTAATGGGCTGGGCTTTTCACCTGTGATGACACATACAAAGGGAGAATGTCAATCAAAGTGTTTCTGCAGACTGTTTTTATCAAGTGTGATAATTAAAAACTAAATGAATACATTTTTACCATTAGAAGCTGGTTAAATTCACAGACTGTTTCCTCACAATTAGGTCTAAACCCCTTTATAAAAATGATTTTTGCATACTAGGTCTCCTTCAACACTTTCTCTGGTGTTGTACCTCATAGATTTCCATTAAGTGAATTACTGCAAATACAATTTGTTTTTGATTTTACAAACTGAGACAGAAGTTAAAATGATTTTCTGTAGTAGGTAACGCTTTATTGCTCTAAACCTGAAAAAGACATTTAATTCAGGCAGATACTCAAGGCGACTTAACAAAAACACACTTTATCAATATGTTGCAAGGATTCCTATTATGTTATGAAGCATTTTTTAATGTTAACTTATTTATTAATTTATTTTCGGTTATGCATGTTAAAATCATCCTGCTTTGGCTTTTTTTGCGTGCTGTAAATGTAACAGTCTAACATTAGTAGCATAAGTGTCACCAAACTGTGTCAGTGAGGATTCAGCTCAAAATAACTTACCGATTGTATATTATATCATGCTGTTAAAGCCCTTTTTTAGTCTGGAAGCAAAGGCAAAAGGGGCGGGGAACACTGGCTTATTTGCATTTAAAGAGACACACTCAAAAACAGAGTGTGTCTCTTTAAATGCAAATAAGCCAGTGTTCCCAACCCCTTTTCCAAAAGAGGGCTTATAAAGGAATTACCAATCTACGTTACACATGACGTCACACAGGTTCCCGGTTGCAAAAAAAGACCGGTTGCAATAGCACACGTGTTGTGTTGTGTTGTGTTGTGTTGTGTTGTGTTGTGTTGTGTTGTGTTGTGTTGTGTTGTGTTGTGTTGTGTTGTGTTGTGTTGTGCGGTAGGATGCCAAATTTTAAAAAATAGAAAACTACACCACACAGCTTTTAATGCCCACCGCAGACGTCTATGGATAAAAGGGAGCTAAATGGAGTGAGGACCTAATAAAAATGCTGGAATCTGTGTAAATTTAATTTTATCGAATTAAAACCGTGACCACAGAACAATAGTACAAACCATATCTACAATTTTGTGAACCATCCCATCCCTACACCTTACTAACTCAACCCTTTTGGGTGTGAAGGATTTAAATTCAGGACATTGTGACATGTGCGTTGCTTGAAGAAAACTCAGGGCTACAATGGAGGTGTTTGAGGAAGTTCAGAAACAAAGCTCAGTGATACAGAAAATAGCTCCCACTGGAGTGGACTTTTTATCTTTGCAGATCTTTTTCAAGCTCAAACCACACAACATTACCCTAAAAGAAGCCGGAAGTACTAAAGGCAGAATAGGTTTTAAGGAAACACTTTACATTACAGTTTAAGGTTACTTTTGGATGTTTTATGAAAATTCTAAAACAAGTTTTCGGCTCAATTCAATTTCTGTTTACTTCTATAGCGCTTTTACAATGTAGATTGCAGCTTAATATAGAAGTTTTAGTAAATTGAAACTGTTTCAGTCCAGTTTTCAGAGTTAAAGTTCAGTTTATTTCAGTTCAGTGTGGTTGAATTTCACTGCTGAAAGTCCAATCACTGAAGAGCAAATCTACCAGCAGCTCCACAAGTCCCAAACCAATCAAGCCAGTGGTGACAGTAGCCAGAAACAGACTTCACCAAGAGTTTACTGTTGTTAAGAGTTGTGCGACATTTTAAGGTAATGTTACTTTTGGAGGTTTGATGTACATTGGAAACTTTTTTTTAAATCTGTAAAAATTTACAGCAAAAGTAGCAGCTTTGGTTAAAATACTTTTACAGTAACAATATAGCACAATACACAAAAGAAATGTTTTTAATTTACACAGTAAACTACCATATTTCATTTGTTTCATTCATTTATTTTCCTTCGGCTTAGTCCCTTATTTATTGAGGGTCACCACAGCGGAATGAACCTCTAACTTATCCAGCATATGTTTTACAAAGTGGATGCCCTTCTGGCCGCAGCCCAGTACTTGAAAACACCCATGCACTCTCATTCACGCACACACTCATACACTATGGTCAAATTAGTTCATCCAATTTACCTATACAACGTCTTTGGATTGTGGGGGAAACCAGAGCACCCGGAGGAAACCCACATCAACATGGGGAGAACATGCAAACACGACACAAAAACACCAACTGGCCCAGCCGGCACTTGAACCAGCAACCTTCTTGCTGTGAGGAGTCAGTTCTAACCTGAGCCACCATGACAACATTTCATTAATTTATAGCAGGGCTGTCCAAACTCGGTCCTGGAGGGCCGGTTTCCCGGAGAGTTTATCACCAACTTGCTTCAACACACCTGCCAGGAGGTTTCTAGTATATCTAGTAAGAGCTTGATTAGCTTGTTCAGGTGTGTTTGATTAGGGTTGGAGCTAAACTCTCCAGGACACCAGCCCTCCCGGGCCGAGCTTGGACATCCCTGATTTATAGTGTTAATATACCAATGTTTTGAAGTATTAAAAGCTTTAAAAAATAACAAAACAATACATGCTTAGTGGTGTTAGGCATTGTACTACTGTGTTACATTTAAACATTTTATGAACATTTTAAACAAGTACTTACAAGCAGTGGATAATCATTCACACACACAAAAAACTGTCATTTTCTGAAAGAAAAAAAACAGCAGCTATTTGATATTTACAGGTAAAAAAAAAACATGGTACAAACCAAACACACACGCACACAAAAATAATAATAAGACAAAAAATAGAATAAGAATTCACTGTTAACTACCACATTTCAATAATTTATACAATGTCAATACAACAATATTTTGAAATATAAAATGCTTTCAAAATGACAAATTATTGTCCCCCCCCCCCCCCCCCCCACACACACACACACACCCTGAATGCTATGGGGTGGAACTTAAGTCTTTATGGATGGCTTTTCCAGCATGACTGGTTTGCTTGGTATACAGTAGCTCACCACAAATGGTGTCAGATTTAGGATGCAGAGGCCCCGTTTACACTAGTGCGTATTAGTTTTAAAACGGCGTTTTAGAATGAAAACGATCCGCGTCCACACTCGCGTTTTACCCAGCGTTTCTAAACTGCTCTCCGTCCACACCAAAACGCTGAAAACGCACATCACGTGACCACACACACACACTTTGGCAATCGCTGGAGCCCATCTACCCAGATGAGAGCTCTGCTAGTTGGACTTCTCATCAAGCATCTCCCGCTGGATCTAATCTAACTATATTTATTAAATGTGATATTTCATTCATCTTGTTGTCTTTATCTAACGACATATTCCCTGACTTTGGTCACTGGAATCTATTACTTGTTCTCAGGTAACGTGTTTTTGCAAAGATAAGTTAATGATTAATGTAAGCACGTAGCCTACATTCTGTATATTGACTGATCGCTTGCCTTTATTTCCTATAATGTATAAACTTATTGTATGTTATACTTTTATAATGGCCATTATCGATTATTAAAACTGATATTCAGCAAAAGAGAGGGTGTGTTTCGTATTTTCACTGAAATTGAAAGGAGGCAGTTCGGCTCCGTTTTGTTATAAATATGCACACAGTGAAGATGACGCTCATGCAGCACGACGCCTCAACATTTCTGCTGTCTGTTTAGTTGTTAATATTAAAATAAAAATAGGCAGTTCCTTATATCAAGTTTACATTTTATTGTTGAGAAAGTGAAACAACGTAGCCAAGGTGATGTGAATGAAGTTATAAAGTAACTGTTACACTGTTCCCTGTGAAGATTGACGCGTGTCCTCGGTATGTTTTCCATATCAAACTGAGAAGAAGAGATGCAGCCTTGATCAAACTTGCGAAGTCTGAACTTACACGGAGAAGATTCAGGACTGAACTGTGTGTTAGGCTACTTAATATTGAGGAAAAGCCCCAATCAGAGAGGCAAATGTCTGCAGCCCCGCCTCCGTTTTCAGATGTCTCCGTCTTTCCCCATCCACACTGAGACGGAGCAGCAGCGTTTTAGAATGAAAACGGCCTCTCCAGCGTTTTCGAAACGCTCCGTTTTCGGCGCTCGAGAACTCCGGCGTAGTGTGGACGGATGGCGTAACCGTAGCAAAACTTATGCGTTTTCAAACTAAAACGCATTAGTGTAAACGGGGCCAGAGTCAAGCAGACCGGTGTTCGAGCCCAGGTAAAACTAAACAGTAACGTATTTGATATTGTCAAAAACATACACACTTCCCTAGTGGATTTGCTAAAACCAAAACTGCAATAAAACGTAGCACCCGGTACATACACTCACCGGTCATTTTATTAGGTACACCTTACTAGTACTGGTTTTGACCCCTTTTTGCCTTCAGAACTGCCTTAATCCTTCGTGGCATAGATTCAACAAGGTACTGCAAATAATCCTCAGAAATTTTAGTTCATATTGACATGATAGCATCACACAGTTGCTGCAGATTTGTCAGCTCTAATCTCCCATTTCATCCACATCCAAAAGGGGCTCTATTGGATTGAGATCTGGTAAGTGTGGAGGCCATTTGAGTACAGTGAACTCATTGGCATGTTCAAGAAACCAGTCTGAGATGATTCACACATCATGACATGGCTTTTGAATGGTTGTGCGCAAAAATCCCAGTAGATCAGCAGTTTCTGAAATACTCACCAACAACCATGCCACATTCAAAGTCACTTAAATCACTTTCTTCCCCATTCTGGAGCTCAGTTTGAACTGGAGCAGAACGTCTTGACCAAGTCTACATGTCTAAATGCATTGAGTTGCTGCCATGCTGATTGGAAATTTGCGTTAACAAGCAAGTGGACAGGTGTACCTATTTAAGTGGCCGGTGAGTGTATTTCTCTGTTCTCGAAACTGTAGCCCTGGACAGTTTCTAATTCTATTGAGTCTGGGTTTTATTAATGTTACTGGAAGAACATGTATACACAAGAAGAGTTTGGCTTGACTTCAGCTTATATGAATTTTACATATTTGTATCTGAATGAACTCTTTACCCTCAAAGAAAAAAATGACAGGCCGACAGATGGAAAGACTTAACATTCATAACACCTTTCTAACACTGAAACATACCTCAAAAACTTCTCGGCTCATAATGACAAATATTCTCATAACCAGATCTGGCTTATTCTAGTCTTTGCGTCACATCATTTGCTATGTTTCACAGTGCAAAGAGAGCTGTTCAGACGTGATGTCATTTTTTTAGGCCAACACGGATGGCTAGTTCACCACTACTTCCCCTCAGGAACATCTAATAGCTTTTCAGAGTAGCGGTTTTGGATCTGTGAGTAAAAGAAAGTTTGTGGTTAACAAGACTTTAAAAAAGACTTGGCCATTCCGTTCTCATACATCAATTACACACAGACCTCAAGGAGTGATTCTGGAAACCACAGTGTGCTTTTAAAAAGAGCTAACAAATGGCTACAGGGCTAAATTTAGACATCTGAGTTTATATATCCTTGATGAATTGATCAACATTTCTGTTATGAATTGAATTCAATTTTGTGGTGTGATTAATTTTACTAGACTTACTAAGTAAAAGAATGGAACATAACACGTGATTACTGAAGAATCTAACTAAGGATCTGAGAATCTTTGTAGCAAACCTGTGTGTGTTGTTTCAAGAAAGCAACCATTCATTTGTGTTATAATTTAAATTAGTTTTTATTAATTTAATCTTCATTTAATAATTTTTTTTAATCATATGATCAGTAGTCATTTATATAATTATCATTTTATTGATTATTACTTAAGGAATTGATTATTAATGATTATTATTTGTCAGTAGATTATTTTTTTATATTTTATTAGTACTATTTTCCTATACTGTAGTTATTGCTTTATTATTATTTAATTATTGTATGTTGTTATAATCTTATGACTGTGTGGATAACCAAAGAAACAGACATTTTCAGACAAGATCTGGCGTCTGGGGCTAGATCTTATTTTTCTGGAGAGTGTAATCTAACATCACAAATAGTTTTAGTAAAAGTAAAAAAAAAAAAAAAAAAGTTAAAATGTAATTCATTTCTTAGTTTTTCCTTCGGTTTAGTCAAATATTTATCAGGGGTTGCCACAGCGGAATGAACCACCATGAATAGTATATAAATGAACTTTTTTTTTTTTACAAATATAGAAAATAATAAATAATAATAAAGATTTACATAACAAAACTAATAATAATAATAATAATAATTATTATTATTATTAGTAGTAGTAGTAGTAGTAGTAGTAGTAGTAGTAGTAGTAGTGTAATAATAAAAACAATATTAATAATAATTATTATTATTATTGTTATAACTACTGCTACTATAATTATTACTACAGTAATACAAGATAAGATTTTAGTGCAAAATAATAACAAACAATTAATAATATTAACAATAATAATGATATAAATAATAATAATAATAATAATAATAATATTAATATTAATAATGATGATTATAATAATGATAAAAAATGATGATAATATTAATAATTACTATTATTATTATTATTATTATTATTATTATCATTATAATCATTATTATTATTAATATTATTACTACTATTATTATTGTTGTTATTATTATACATTTTTGGTTAATGTTTTGCACTATGTTATTATATTCTATTACTCTAGCAATAATTATAGTAGTAGTAATAATAATACTAATGATGATAATAATAATAATAATAATAATAATAGTAAAAATAATAATAATGATAATGATGATGATAGGAATAATAAAATAATATTAACTATTATTATTATCATCATTATAGTTATTATTATTATTATTATTATTATTATTATTATTATTATTATTACTACTACTACTACTACTATTATTATTGTAGTTGTTGTTGCTATTATTATACAATTTGGGTTATTGTTTTGCACTATGTTATTATCTTGTATTACTGTAGCAATACTTATAGTAGTAGTCATAATAATATTAATAATTTATATTATTATCAATACTACTACTACTACTGCAGTGATTACTAGTTGATTACTAATAAAAACTAATAAAATACAGCAAATAAAAAATACACCATATTTATATCACCATATAGTGTTTGCTCAATGTTACATTTGTCAAAGTGATCACAAAAACAAAGTTGAATAAAACTATAAAACCTGATATATAAAGCAAGCATTAAATACAAATAAAAGAACAAACATGAAATAACAATGAAATCTGTTTACAGATTTAAACAAAAGTACATATTAATATATATATATATATATATATATATATATATATATATATATATATATATATATATATATATATATATATATATATATATATATATATATATATATATAAACAAATACAAATCAGTAGATTTAAGTTAGGTCTGAATATATAATTGCAATCCTGAACAAATGAGAATAGATTTTTAACAGATGTCAACTATATATGTTAAATGTGCAGTAGGTGATCTTCCACAATGCTAACAGCTTAGCAAAAATCTCTGAATCACAGTCCCTCCCCTGCCGTCTAGAGCCACGCCTTCTAAACACTGGCACAGCAAAAGAACCCTCTCTCATGTGTTAAAAGCGACTAGTGCTTGTCCGGCGGCGTGCAAGCCAAACTGACATGGTATTTCAGAGTGAATATTTAGAGCTGCATAGTAAACAATATAGGGAGAGACTAGACGGAATAGCGCTATTTACTTGTGTTTTGTTGTTAAACTAATTGAAATCTACATTATCGATGCTGTAAAAGGTCCCTTATGAAACTGATAATAGTCTTATCAATCTTTCACCGGAAGATTTTAGTGGCTGAACAACACTTCTGTGAAGATATAACACATTTGTAACAACAACATCTAACGTTACATCAGCTTTGCGTGAAGCTAGCAAAACAGAACATTACCTGTCTAAGAGAAATCCTTCAGACATTGTGTAATCCTTTCTCCAGCGTGCAAAGGTAACTCCAATATTGATTCAGGTTTTTAAAAAGTTTTGATTCAGCATGTTTTTACCGATTGTACGAGTGCTCTCTCTCTCTCGTGAATGCGTGGCGGTCGGCGGAGCTGCGTACTAACGGCTGCGCAGTTATTCAAATCTGCATTTGCTGACAGACAGATTGGGCTACTTATCAGAATTATGAGAGATGTCGGCCCGACTCTATTTAATTGGGTGAACATTTTTTAGTTTTATGCCTTACCCAAAATATAATAATAAATATAAATACATTTAGATCATTTACTTTAATCATTACTATTAGACTATGAAGAGACTTTCAACCAGCACAACAAAAAATGCTTCTGAAGACAATCACCTACTGCACCTTTAACATATGCATACATTTTCTGAATATAATAATAATATAAAAATAATATTAATAATAATAATAATAATACATATTTATTGCACTTTTCTAAAATAAAAAAAGCACTAAAACAGAGAAATCAAACACGCATTAAAATACAAGGATTCAACATACAGAACTATTAGAATGACATTAAAATGATTACGAGTCTGAAAATGCTGTCTTAAAAAGATGAGTTTTTAACATCTTCCTAAAGCAAGCTAGTGTGGAAGCATTTCTTACAATATTTATCAAAACATTTAAAAATCTATAGAATACATACATTTATAGCAACTACTTTTAAACATGCTGTCAAGGTTTTCCTGGTTTACACATTTCTTTTAAATTAAGTGAGCATATTCTTTGTACAAGCTATTTGTGATTGCATTTTCAACAGTTATGCATCCCAATCATATCAATGCGCAGTAGGAGAATAAATCTTGCAGTGTAAACCAGGCTTTAAAAGGGAAGTTGTTCTAGCAGTAGTTTTTTATCCCATCACATCCCTCAAATGTAGCAGAGGGTATTAGGGATCCTTTCATATATTCCATTTATCTCCAGTGTTTATATCTAAGCACATATAAGAGTCTTTATTTAATAATAAATACAATTCGCATTGTGTCTGAGCCAATGAAGGATTAAGCCTTACATCTGTGCCATTAAACAGCATAAAAAGTACTCCGCAATATTATCTCTAAAACTTTTTCTCAGAAAGCTTGATCAGATGGACGAGAGCACGCACACACGGCACATGCAGAAACAAGTGATGGAGCTCATGTGAGAGACAAAGAGCTTTTCTATAGCATATGTTCTGATAAATAGATATAGTGATGGAATCATTGAGAATCTGGATAAGAAAATCCTGGGAGGCCTGAAAAAATACATCTTGTAAATAATAAATGAAAAAGGGCGAGGCAGTGGCGCAGTAGGTAGTGCTGTCGCCTCACAGCAAGAAGGTCGCTGGGTCGAACCTCGGCTCAGTTGGTGTTTCTGTGTGGAGTTAGCATGTTCTCCCTGCCTTCGCATGGGTTTCCTCCGGGTGCTCTGGTTTCCCCCACAGTCCAAAGACATGCGTTACAGGTGAATTGGGTAGGCTAAATTGTCCATAGTGTGTGAATGTGTGTGGATGTTTCCCAGAGATGGGTTGCGGCTGGAAGGGCATCCGCTGCGTGAAAACTTGCTGGATAAGTTGGCGGTTCACTCTGCTGTGGCGACCCCGAATTAATAAAGGGACTAAGCCGACAAGAAAATAAATCAATGAATATATGAAAAAATGCAGGGGTTCCACCCAATTCATTTAGGTCGTCATATTGATTCATTTAAATTAGCTTAAATTTTAGTGGAATTAAACCAGATTTTAATAAAAATCCAAACAACCCAAACAAAAAATAAACAAAAAATCTGAAAAATGAGTTATGAGTAATACCATTGAAATGACACAAGGAGAAAGTACTGAACTACTGAAATGTATTTAATACTTTATATAAAAGGCTTTTTTTTTTTGGTGATGGCAGCTTGAAGATGCCTCTCATTTGGAGAGTGAAGTCACATGACTCGCTCCGTTGTGATTTTCTCACAGACTTCAACAGAGTGTAAAAATCTGGATAATTCTGTGGGTCTTGTCTATCAAATCCGAGCTCTAATTTGCATTTTCTATTGAATTCAGGTCAGGTGATTGGCTGGGCCATTCTACAGCTTGATTTTCCTTCTCTGAAAACATCTGTGAGTTTCCTTGGCTGTGTTTTGGATCATTGTCTTGCTGAAATGCCCACTCTGGTTTCATCTTCATCATCCTGCTATTGTAGATGTTAAACTGAAGCAGCTAATATTAATTTACACTGATATAGGGCAGAGGGTTGCTGAAGAACTACTAAGATATTTCAGCTGCTGTCTGGGCTTTCACTACCTTTCTACACCTCCCTTTCTTTATGTGTTCAATACGTTTTTCCTGTGTCATTTCATTTTATTACGCATAACTTATTTTGTAAACTAAGTAATGCTGTTTTCTTTAAATATATGTATTTCCTAGGTTGTTACCAGATCTGGTGAAAATTCAAGTCAACAGCACCTTTAGAAACAAGTTTTCTGAGAAAAATGCTGATGTGTTTATTACTTATTTCCCCCCTATACACAATTGAAGGCAAAATTATTAGCATAAATATAGATATTTTCCAAGTGATGCTTAACAGAGCAGGACATTTTTACAGTAGTTCCTATTATATATATATAGTCAAAGAGTCAGAATTATTAGCCCCCCTGTATTATTAGCGCCCTTGTTTATTTTTTTCCCCAATTTCTGTTTAATAGAGAGAAGATTGTTTCAGCACATTTCTAAACATAATAGTTTTAAAAACTTATTTCTAATAACTAATATTTTATCTTTGTCATGATGAAAGTAAATAATATTTTGCTAGATATTTTTCAAGACACTTCTATGCAGCTTAAAGTGACATTAAAAGGCCTAACTAGGTTAATAAGGTGAACTAGGCAGGTTAGGGTAATTAGGCAAGTTATTGTATGATGATGGTTTGTTCTGTAGACTATCGAAGAAAAAAAATTAGCTTAAAGGGGCTAATAATTATGTCCCAAAATTGTTTTTTAAAAAAATTAATAACTACTTTTATTCTTGCCGAAATAAAACAAATAAGACTTTCTCCAGAAGAAAAAAATATTATCCGACATACTGTGAAAATGTCAATGCTCTGTTAAACATCATTTGGGAAATATTTAAAAAAGAAAATAAAAATGAAAAGGGGGCTAATAATTCTGACTTCAACTGTATATATATATATATATATATATATATATATATATATGTATTTTTTTTTTAAGTTTTATTTCTTTTAGTTCATTTAGGTTTTTTTTTTTAAGATCAATATTATTAGCCTCCTAAAATCTTTTTTTTTTTTTCTCGATTGGCTTCGATACATACTATTGTTGTCCAATGACTTACCTAATTAACCTAACTTCCCTAGTTAAGATAATTGACCTAGTTTGTCTTTAAATAGCACTAATAGCTAGTTAAATAGTATATACTGTAAAAACAAAATAGCTATTAAATGAGTTATGAAAACAGTTTTAAAAATGTGCTGAAAAAATATGTTAAACATCATTTGGCAAATATAAAAAAAATAAATATTATGAAATGTCAGAAGAGGGCTAAAACATACAGTATAGTTAGATTTTACGAATGAAATTAACACTATACTGTCATTATATAATCCCAATTTGTGTTATGCATGTACTTATGATTCATATCTGTGCTAAAATAAATGCACAATCTTAAAACAAAGAAAATAAAATGAAAAAGGCAGTAACACTTTATTTTGATGGTCCATTTGAGTATTAGTAGACTGTCTGCTTAATATCTCTTGATACTGCTCCTTCAACAGACATTTAACTGACTATAAGAAAATTTGCTAGTACATGTCAACTTACACTAACCCTAACCCCAAACTAACAGTCTACGTATAATCTAATGAGAATTAGTTGGCATGTAGATGCAATGTAACTTAATTCAACAAACGGACCATAAAAATAAAGTTTGACCAAAAAAGCATATGACATGGCTATTTGCTCTTAATAAATTCAAATTATATAAACAAATAGATATAAACCTAAATTATATATAAGACCTTTGGACAAGCATACTGATATTTATGCAAATCTTTTTGACTACACTAAAAAAAATGGCATTTGCTTTTTGTCCAAATGACTTGCTTAAAATGAGCTGAAACAATACAATTTCAGAGCTTTTTGGGGATAACTTAATTGCTTTATGTTCAATCCACTTAAAGTTGTAAAAACGGTTGTAAATTAACTTAATTCCTTCTTGTTATCCCAACACAAATCGATTGTGTGAAATCCAGATTTTTTTACAGTGTAAACCAATAATAGAACCAACTAAACCAAAACATATTTCCTTTTAAAATTAGATCACATATTATTTGCATACCAACAGTCCTATTTGAAATCATGGTTTAAGATACGTGCAATCCAGCATTATCAACAAGCAGTAGACAAATCCAAGGGCAGCCAAGAGTAATGCTGCTTGGTGACCTCCAGCAATAAAGTTAGTGCTGTCCCATTAAACAGAATCAAATGTACTCCACGTTATTATCTCTAGAAGTTTTTCTCAGAAAGCCTGTTTGAGTAGATGAGGGAACGCTCAGCACATGCACAAACAAGTGATGGAGCTCGTGTGCGTGTGCTGAGAGAGAAAAGGTCTGATAAATATAGACACGGATCCCACTCTCTTGGAAAACACTATACAATCCTAGAAAGCCAGAAAGAGCATTTACTTGTATGTATGTACAACCTTGAATCAGAAAAAGTTGGGACAGTATGGGAAACGCAAATAAAAAAGAAAGTAGCAATTTCTACATTTACTTTGACTTGTATTACATTGCAGACAATACACCAAATGTGTTCCTCATGATTTATATATACATATTTTCCAAAATAAACACATATTCCTATTTTTAAAGAGTTGAGACAAGAGCAGTTTAGGGCTAGTAATCACGTAAATTGATGAAACAATGGTGTGAATTAAAACCAGTTGTAATTATGATTTGGTATAAAAGCAGCATCTAAGAAAGGTCTACTCCAGGGATCACCAAACTTGTTCCTGGAGGTCCGGTGTCCTGCAGATTTTAGCTCCAACCCTAATCAAACACACCTAAACAAGCTAATCAAGGTCTTACTAGGTATACTTAAATCACCCAGGCAGGTGTGTTCAGGCAATTTGGAGCTAAATCCTGCAGGGCACTGGACCTCCAGGAACTAGATTGGTAACCCCTGGTCTACTCCTTTAGGAGCAAAGATGGGCTGAGGATTGCCAGTTTGCAGTCAGCAAATACATGAGAAAACTAATGAAATGTTTAAAACAATGATCCTCTAAGAAAAATAGGAGGACATTTGGATATTTCACCTATAACAGAACATCATTAAAAGATTCAAGAAATCTGGAGGAATTTCAGTGCGTAAAGGACAAGGGTGCAAGCTTAATCCGACCAACTGTGGTCTCTGATGCCTCTGGCGTTAATGCATCAAGAATCGTCATTCATCTATAAGCGATATCATCACATGGGTTTAGGACTAATTTGGCAAATTTTTTTCAAGTACCACAATATGTAGTCACATCCACAAATGCTAGTTAGAACTGGACTGTGCCAAAAATAAAGCCCTATGTTAACAGTGTCCAGAAGCACCATTGACTTCTCTGGGCTCAGAGGCATTTGGATGGACCATCACACAGTGGAAACAAGTACTGTGGTCCAGTGAATCAGTAATTCAAGTATTTTTGGGGTGAAATGGACGCTGTATGCTCCGAACCAAAGAAGAAAAGATCATCCAGACTTTTACCAGCAACAAGTACAAAAGCCAGGGTCTGTTATAGTATGGGGTTGTGTCAGTGCCCTTGGCAAAGGTAACTTACACTTCTGTGATGGCACCATAGATACTGAAAAGTACACAGATGCAATGCAAAATCTCTATGTAGATGCAAATGCAAAACCACATTCTGCACACATTACGAAGTCCTGGCAGTGGAGGAAGAGAAAACAGGTACTTGACTGGCCTGCCTGCAGTCCCAACTCCTATAGAGAATGTGTTTTGCATTTTAAAGTGCAAAATGCGACAACGAAGACCCCGTACTGTTGCCCACCTTAAGACTTATTTGCAGGAAGAATAGGACAAAATGACAAAACACTTCATCACTTGGTGTCATGAGTCCCTAAACGTCTTTTAAGTGTAAAAAGGAACTGCAACATTACAAAGTGGTAAATGCTTTAGTGTTCCAAATGTTTTTTAAATGTTTTGCAAGAACCAAAATTGGAATAAGTGTTTGGTTAAAAATAAATCAATTAATTAAAAAAATCACAAGTATTTAAATAATGTTTGTTGGATTGTCTGCAACGAAATACAAGTTAAAGTAAAATTTGAAATCACTACTTTCTTTTTTTATTTGCATTTTCCATACTGTCCCAACCTTTTCTGATTTGGCTTTGTATGCTTACCCAATTCACCTGTACTGCATGTCTTTGGAATGTGGGGGGAACCGGAGCACCTGGAGGAAACCCACGCGAACGCAGGGAGAACATGCAAACTCTACACAGAAACGCCAACTGACCCAGCTGAGGCTCGAACCAGCAACCTTCTTGCTGTAAGGCGACAGGTCCGCCTACTGCATCTCTGCATCGCCCCATTTGGTCCTTCCTACATTTATTAGTTCACTCCTACCTTCCTTCTTTCGGCCCTTCCTTCCCCATTCCTTGTTTGACCCTTCCTTTCATTCTTCATTTGTTCCATTTAGTGATTGTTTAAGGCTGTTTGACCATTTCTGTCATTTCACAGTCGACATCCTTCATCAGCGACATGCAGTCTAAACAGTCTCTGGGTCTTTGCATGTAAAGATTTTGTGCATCTTTTTGGACACTTGTAATGCTTTCAAACGGTTTGCTGCATTTATAAAGCGCCCATGTCTTGAGGTTGATCAGTATGATGCGATTTACTTTTTATGTGTGATTTGATTGGACATGAATTGCAGGAATGATTTTTCTACTTTAGCCAATCCCCATAGACAAGAAAGAAATAAAGCAGTGGAGTAAAAGTACAGATACTCCTCTAAAAATGTACTCAAGGGAAAGTAAAAGTACACATTTTTATAGCTACTTAGTAAATTACATTCCTTCATTCATTTTCTTTTCAGCTTAGTCCCTTTATTAATCTGGGGTCGCCACAGCGGAATGAACCGCCAACTTATCCAGCATGTTTTATGCAGCGGATGCCCTTCCAGCTGCAACCCATATCTGGGAAACATCCATACACACTCATTTAAACTTATACACTACGGACAATTTAGCCTACCCAAGTCACCTCTAGTATATTACAATTCCTGAGAAAAACTACTCAATTGCACTAATTTGAGTATTTTTAATTGATCACACTTTACAATAAGGTTCATTAGTTAATGTTAATTAATGCATTTACTAACATGAACAAACAATGAACAATACATCTACTACTGTATTTGTTCATGTTACTTAACGTTAGTTAATGAAAATACAGTAGTTCATTGTTAGTTCATGTTAACTCATGGTGCATTAACCAATGTTAATAAGCATGGACTCGGATGTTATTAATGCATTAGTAAATGTTCATATATGATTAATAAATGCTGTACATGTGTTGTTCATGATTAGTTCATGTTAGTTAATGCATTAACTAATGAACATTATTGTAAAGTGTTACCATTTAATTTGTTACTTTACACCACTGTCTAGCCCCAATAAAACCTCAGTGTATCATCAGGAGCAACGGATACTAGTTTTGCTTTGCATATGTTTTTTTGTTTTTGCTCTAAAAGTGCCATTGACGTTAATTTCATGAATCACCAAGAAACAGTAGCTAATATCTTCTTTAATCTGTAATGAATAAAATTGCCAACTTCAGTTAAAGTCACAATTATTAGCCATCCAGTATATTTTCCCCCAATTTCTGTTTAATGGAAAGGTTTTTTTAACACATTTCTAAACAGAATAGTTTTAATAACTTATTTCTAATAACAGATTTATTTTATCTCTGCCATGATGACAGCAAATAATATTTGACTAGATATTTTTCAAGACACCAGTATTCAGCTTAAAGTGACTGTTAATGTTAACTGTTCCCAAATGTTAAACATCATTTGGGAAATATTTAAAAAAAGAAAACAAAATCATAGAAAGGTTAATAATTCTGACTTCAACTGCACATGTCGGTCAGCCTAAGGGTGAGTAAATTACCAGGAATGTTCAATTTTGGATAAACTTCTCCCTTTAATTTACTCCACCAGTGAACAACAGCAGAATTAGCCTGGTCATGTGATCTCAACACGACGACGGCTCCCATGTGGCAACGTGATCTGTCAAATAAAACAGCCTTTACGAGGCTGCTAACATGAACTACCCATTAATGAATGCATAAAAGTTTGCAAAGATGAAAACATGAACGAGTGCACGGCTTTAAGCTCGTGTAGTAGATAAACATCTGACAGATTTTGGATATGTTGGGGATCAAGGCTGTCAGTAAAGCGCGTGGGTTAATACAAAGCATGATACCACTGACATGTGTCGCAGCTCCAGGTGTTTCTTTGATTCATGGTTAGACGCGTCAGATGTGCTGTTCGTGTTTTTGCTAGCCTACATGATTGGGATTATTGCAGACGCACGAAATGCAAGAGTGACACCTGATGGCAGATGGATGTATTGCACACTGCTTTATTGTGGAAGTCTGACTGTGTGTGTGGGCTCGGCTATATGAATCACTCTCTCAGCCGGTGAGGGGGTGGTGTGTGTGTGTGTGTGTGTGTGTGTGTGTGTGTGTGTACTGACAGAGAAAGCAGATGTTCACTGCTATTGGAAGACACACACAAAGTACTTCGATTGAGAGAGAGAGAGAGAGAGAGAGAGAGAGAAAAAAGAGAGAGACGAATCAATGGAGATGTTATAAAAACAGTAGAAGCACTTTTATGATGGATTTCCGTTAAGCCGCAGGTGAAAATGAGAAAGTACGCCACTGATATACAGTCTCTTTAAATCTGCACAGACTCATCCCAACCTTGAATAGAGGAAAAGAAAAACAGAAACACAAAAAGAGGAGGGGAAAAACAGACATCATTAGAGAAAACTCAATGTTTTGTTCTTGTTTAGAATAAAGCAAGATACAAACCTATCTATCTATCTATCTATCTATCTATCTATCTATCTATCTATCTATCTATCTATCTATCTATCTATCTATATGTCTGTCTTTTTGTCCATCCATCCATCCATTCATCCATCCATCCATCCATCCATCCATCCATCCATCCATCCATCCATCCATCCATCCATCCATCCATCCATCCATCCATCCATCCATCCATCCATCCATCCATCCATCCATCTATCTATCTGTCTGTCTGTCTATCTATCTATCTATCTATCTATCTATCTATCTATCTATCTATCTATCTATCTATCTATCTATCTATCTATCTATCTATCTATCTATCTATCTATCATTTCATCATTCATCCATCCATCCATCCATCATTATGTTCCATGCACCCATCCATCCATCTATCTGTTATTACATCATCCAATGATCATTATGTTCCATCCATCCACCCCTACATCTGTTATTTCATCCATCCATCCTTCCATCCATCGATCTATCTCTGTTATTACATCATTCATAATTATGTTTCATCCATCCATCCATCTATTTTTTATCACATTATCCATCTGTCCGTCAAGCCATCCAGCCATCCATCTATCCATCCATCCATCCATCCATCCATCCATCCATCCATCCATCCATCCATCCATCCATCCATCCATCCATCCATCCACCCATCCATCATTCATCCATCTATCTATCTATCCATCCGGAAGGTATTTATTCATTTAGACTGATTGGGTTGATTTTGTAGGGGAGTGAATCATGAGTAAAATATAACAAACAGTAACAAGCACAAATAAATAGAACAAAGCAAAGATAAAAGTAAAAAACAATATGCTTTGTGGCTTTCTGGTTAGTCTAACAGAATTCGGGTACAAAAAGGAAATATAAAAAAATTATTAAATTATAAAATTCTGATCTCAGATTAGTTCACCCTGACATTTTAGTCTGATTTGTTTGAAGAACCAAATTAGCCAGAGATCAGTTTAGCAATTTTAAAACATCCAGGATGTGCTAAATTATCTTGGACCGTTTAAGCAAGGTACCAAGAATGGACCCCAGGCGTTAAATCCATTTGTCTGAAATATAAGAACTTTCAAGAAGAAGGGGAACCCTGTACCAGCATGAATGACATCACAACAACACTAAATAGCACCTCAAATATGAACACATATTAAACCCTCACCAGACAGCAACGGACAAATCTGCTCAATTTAAAGAGTGAATAGAATGTGAACATAACTATTGTTTTCCAACAGGTTTCCAGAAAATACAGCCAATCTGTATTTATACGTTCATTACTGATCAAAATGAACGGATCACATTGCAATTCAATTCAATCCAATTCCAGTTTATTTGAATAGCACTTTTCACAATAATTATTGTTTCAAAGCAGCTTTACAAAATATGCACATTTTTGCATTACAATCAAAATGAGAAAGGTTAAGGTTATAACTTGCAATAACTTTAAAGAGTTAACTCATAGTAAATAGTTGTTGTAAAAACCGTTTGAAATGGACTATCCATTCTGCTTCTAAACACAACATAGGCTCATTCTGAAAATGTACCCCTATATACATTTTTGGAGATCGTGAATTATGTAGCCAGAAGTTCCTATAGTTGTAGTTGATTTTTAAAACAAACGTGTTCCTTTTTTCGTGCTTACTATCTGACCACTTACCTCCATGTGGATGGACTCACTGCGTACTCTGGAGAATTTGACACGCAGAGTAGAGTTGATCGTGATGACAGGGTTTGAGTCTCGCGAAGAATGGATAAAAATTATCTAAGACAAAAACAGACGGCAAAAAAAATAAATAAACAAGTAAATAACGGGGCGAGAATGTGGTAAAATCTGAAAATGTGGTAAACATCAGGCTTTTCTTTTTCTGGGTTGCTTTTTAGAACACTATTGGTTGGGCATAGGGAAGTGGGTGGGGGGATCGGTTGGTCATTCAGTCAGTCATTCGACAGCAACCTCTGGTGGATTTACACGAGAACAGCAGGCTTAAATATCACTTGCGAGAGATTTTAAATTTGAAAAAACATACACAGTGCAAGGTCTCTGCAGATATTTATATATATATATATATATATATATATATATATATATATATATATATATATATATATATATATAGATAGATAGATAGATAGATAGATAGATAGATAGATAGATAGATAGATAGATAGATCATAATGTCAAATTTAAGACCTTTCAAGACCTTTTTAAGACCATTAAGTATTAAATTTAAGACCTATATCGCAATATCAAAAACACGCGAGAGAAAATGGAAAAGCACAAAATTAGGGGTAAAATAAAGTTATTTAAATTGAACAGTAGTAAAGTCAGGTTAAATGCACCATTGAACTACAGAAAAAACAAACATCTTAATGCAGATTTATACTTTCACCTGGCACTGCATCGCACAACTTACGAAACGGATTAAGGCTTTTATACTTGACACGTTCACCATTGAGATATTTTTTTTTTTAAATGACAGGGGGCGGTCCAAAAAACAAAGTAAAATCAGACGAATAAAAAGATAACCATTATCATTGAAGATGTTTTTGGGGGCCTCTTTTTTGTTTTAACAAACTTATTCTTTAGAGTTTTTCCAAAGTTTTACAAAAACTTTCCTCCTTTCCCATGGCTGTTGCAATTTCTAGCCTTTAATTATTGGTCATTCTGGCAAGCAGAAATGTAACTGTGATAGAAAATAGGTAAAAACTTGATTAGGTATTATAGCCTACTGTACTATTAACTCTTCAAATAAATCCCACTATCAATCCCATTTTATCACTAAAATAAAGTGAACTTGTGTCTGCTGTTCAGTGTTTTGTAAAGTACAGTAAAGTGCTTCAATTACTCCGTTGTGGTAATACTATAGTTGCTATGGTAACACAACAAGTGTATTAAAAACAAACTACCCAGTGCTTTATTTTTTTTTTACAATATAGGGTATATTTTTCTACAATTTAACACACTTTACTGTAGTAAAACTACACTGTATTTCATTTTATCAGTTCACTATTCTTAATACTACAGTATGCTGAAACATCTCTGGAAAAGCACGAAAGGAGTCCGACGGAGCGAGAGCAGATCATTCGCACCTGAGCAGCCAGTGTTTTGAGAGCTCGCAAGCAGTTTTGTCCATAAACAAAGGAAACCGGCGCATGAGCAGAGATTCGCTCTCTCGTATTACAGCGCTCCCGACTTATAAAACTGCGATTGCGACATTTGTCAGTGAAATAACGGCATACTCTGCCAGCCGAAATCATGTCGCGCGCACTCCAAGCGAACTTCCGCAAACACAGCGATGATGTCACATTCGCCGCGCGCACTGAGTTTAATATCAGAAAGCAGATTGGATATTGGAAGTTGACTTTTTTGTCGTTTTAATTCCGCAAATTACAATTGGACTAGTGAAATAAAGAACTACAACACCCCAAAAACCTAGCAACAACAACAAAAAGAATTTAAATGAGCATTAGATGTAGCGTCACATGGACATCGCAAAAATGAGACCTGTGCAAAAATATTTAAGACCTAGAACAGCAAATTTAAGACTTTTTAAAGCCATAAATTAATTTTTTTTAATTTAAGACTTTTTAATACTTTTTAAGACCCCGCGGGGACCCTGCAGTGGCCTCTGGTGGATTCGCAAAAACAAAAACTGCAAAAACTATACCTCCTGGGATGTATTTGGCACTCTCCAGAAATGTATAGAGCGGTACATAATCAGAATGAGCCTGGGTTGTCTAAACAAGTGGTCTACACCTCAGAAATCACGAAGAAACACCATTAGGTGCTTAATAATGGAGTCTGTGGTCAGACCATTTATTTATATATAAATATATTTCTTTGCCTCAGCTGATTCTGAGAGTCTATCCTCCCCAATTAACTCCAAACCTCCAACTGCTGATCCGCAGGAGAAAATCCACACTGCCTTTTACATTGCGGGGGTTCCACACCAAATATTAAACAGACTCACTCATGCGTGCGCGCTCTTCCTCCTCACGCTTTCTTCTTATCCTTCTTCATCAGGGAACTGGATCCATCACGAGGGTACCTATCAAATTATGTAGACGGATGCCCTGTTCGCAATGTATTATACATGCAGGAAGAAAGGAAGGAAGGAAGATCATAAGAGGGAGAAAAGCAGGCATGGGAAAGAAAGACTGTCCTTCACGAAAACACACACACACACCTTTGTTTCAGCATTCCAGGAATCCCTCTTCATGTACCTGCTGGTGAAATCAAATTAAGAGAAAACTGCAAGGCACCTGTCTAAGCACAAAAAAGGTAATTAATTCTAGAGTTAAAGCTCAAACGGCGTTTCAAACCTCTCTCCTGTCGATGTTATGCCCGCGGCCCATGATAATTGTCGCTGGAGTCAGGAACCACCTTCATTCACAGCTGACAGTCAGCAGTTCAAAAGGTACTTCACAAAAACACTACTTCAAGTTACAACCTGGGTGCAGAAACTAGTGGAATTAGTAAAACAGAGTATCTGCAGTTTTCTAACAGTTAGATTTAAGACTTTTTAACACCACACCAAATGAAACTGAAAGGGCACCTATGATGAAAACCATCTTTTGTGAGCTGTTTGGACAGAACTGTGTGTATGTATAGTGTGTCCACCATTCCTGTCAACCCTTCTGTTTTTCCCGGGATTCTCCCGTATTTTACAGTTCTATCCCGCTATCATCCCATAAAGGTATTTCCCCATATGTCTCCCATATTTTTAGTCTTTCTCTGAAGAGTGGCAATAAACCGAGAGCCAAGCCGAGCCTCCCTATACACAACCCATACCGCCGAACCACCAGGGGCTTCCCCTTGCTCTTAAATGTGGGTCTGTTCTGTGCTTTCATTTAATTTAGGCATGAAAACACTTTAAAATAAATATAAAAATGGCGGGATTCACTTTCCTTTTCATTACAGGTGTCACCGCCTCTCCTATGCAATTCTCAAAACAGTCATATAGCGGTGCGTGACTGTCAGCTGACGTTCCTCATAGTGATAAAAAGACGCTGTTAAAGTTTGGGTTTTGGGTGTGTGTTCAAACAGACATATACATATAAATAAAAATAATAACATCTAAAGATGTTGATCTTGGTGGGGGTTTTTCAAACACAACAAATCTTGTCCTAAATGAGTATAAAAACTTAGGAAAGCAGCCGAATGCTTTCATTATAATTTTTAAAGTGACACCTCTGTTATTTAATGATGATTAAATGAGGGATTAGTTACTCTTTAATGAGAATGTGTAAGTTTCGGTGAAGAAAAGAGTAATGCAATTTGATAACTTGATTTTGTTTCTTTATAATAGCTATTAATTTTAATAAGCTGAACTGTTTGCTAATTTATTTGCTGCTAATGTGTACTATTTACTTTTTCTTTTGTTAATAATAATAACAACACATCTTACCGACCATTTGACTGTTTATTTGCAATGAAACAGCTCCAGAAGAACGTATTTAGTAATTTGGGGAATTTTTTTTTGTATTGGGGGGGGGTCCCTTATTATGGTGGGTATATCCCTATTTGACAGGTATGGTGTTCACTGTCATATTTGAGTGATATAAGCCCAACAAGTCTCTTTTTGACTTGCGTGATGTAGGAGTGCGGTTTTCCCCACCCACTGAATTAATTGACAGGCGTGTGTTTTTATTATAACATGTGTACACATGCCCACAGAACATTATGCAAATGTGTGTGTGTGCTGCAAACGCCATTTGTGTGTGACTTATCGTTTCAGAAAGGCTTGAATAAACTCCACCAAAAACACATCAAACAAACTTACTTGGTGTTTTTGACGAATGATCTGTATTTCAGCTTCCCTGTCATCACTGGGATGTGAAAATAAGGGATATGTCCACCATAATAAGGGATATCTCAAATGCACATATCTAACGTTATAATAAAAGCATTTGATTGCATTCCTAACTTTTTAAGCTAATTTAGGACAATATTATATAAATAGAATTGTAAATTGTTAGCCCCCCTTTGAATTTTATTTTCTGCATTAAATATTTCCCAAATTATGTTTAATAGGCAAGGACATTTTCACAGCTAGAATAAAAGCAGTTTTTAATAAAAAAAATAAATAAATAAATAAAAAAACATTTTAAGGTCAATATTATTAGCCCCTTCAAGCTATATATTGTTTCGATAGTCTACAGAACAAACCATCACTATACAATAACTTGCCTAATTACCCTAACCTGCCTACTTAACCTAATTTAAGCCTTTAAATGTCCCTTTAAGCTGTATAGAAGTGTCTTAAAAATCATGGCAAAGATAAAATAAATCAGTTACTAGAAATGAGTTATTAAAACTATTTAGTTTAGAAATGTACTAATGAAATGAAAAAAAAAAAAAATTTCTTCGCTCCATAAACAGAAATTAGGGGGAAAAATAAACAGGGGGCGAATTATTCCTGGGGGCTAATAATTCTGACTTCAACTGTATTATGCTAAAATGTAAATTATAAATATATACTTTTTAGTGTCCATTTATACATCAATTAATGCTATTATTGAAATAAATTTAAGGCTGTTTTATGCCAAAACAGAAACAATTCCATGACAAAATTATGTATTCTCCTTTTAAAGTCTTTTTCTGTATAAATAAAGAAACAAAAATGTTTTCATGTTGCTAGGGGGAAAGTCCATTGTCATTCCATTATCATTGCCATACGTTTAAGTGTTTTATGCCAAAACAGAAAAAAATCTATCATAAAATGATATATTCCCCCTTAAAATGCCTGTATTAATAAATAAATAAATAAATGTTTCTGGGGAAAGACGTCCATTGCATCATTTAATGCTGTAATTGCAGAAACAAATGTATGACAAAAGTATATTTACATTACCTAAAGTGCCTGTATAAACAAACAAACAAACAAACAAACAAACAAATAAATAAAAAAGGTCAATTTATACATTAATTAATGCTATTATTTCCATGACTTTAAGACCTTTTTTAAAGCCAAAACAGAAACAAATCTATGACAAAAATACACCCCTCCTAAAAAAACATTCCCCTCCTAAAGTGGAGTAATTATAATAAATATAATTATATAAAATAATTATAATAAATAAATAAATAAATAAATGAATAAATTAATTAAACAAACAAACAAACAAACAAACAAATAAATAAATAAATAAATAAATAAATAAATAAATAAATAAATAAATAAATAAATAAATAAATAAATAAATAGTTTTCCTGTTTCAGGGAAAAAAAAGACAATTTATACATCAATTTATGTTATTATTGCCATCAGTTTAAGACCTTATTTTGAGCTAAAACAGAAGCAAATCTATAACAAAATTATATATTCCCTCCTTAAAGTTCTTGTAAAAATAAAATAAATAGTTTTCATGTTTTAGGGGAAATAACGTGTATTTATACATCAATTAATGATTGCAATTAGTTTATGCCAAAAACAGAAACAATTATTCCGCCTTAAAATGCCTGTAAATAAAGTAAGTACGTAAATAAATAATCTTCATGTTTCAGGGGAAAAGTCATATACACTGGCACATCCACACATATACTCATACAGATATTAAATTACATTTGACTGTAGCAGCAGGTCTGAGTGTGATCTCATTTCTATACACCCAAACATCCTTGATTTATAATTCCCATCAATGTCAACAAACAGTCAGTACTGTCATATCTATGATAGCAGCATAAGACGTGTGCACAAAAGACGGAAATCATTGTAAGTCTCTGAATATCACCAATAACACCTGCCTTCAGCTCTCCAAACGTGAATAAAATGATTACAAGTGAAGGAATATTGCCTCAGAAAGGGTGTGTGTACAAAAACCAAATCATTTTATCTCACTTTATAATGCACATCCGTTCACTGTAATCCACCACACAGGGTTATCCCCGTATTTATTGCTTCCCTTTTTTTGTTCTGGGAAATATGAAACCATGATTTGGCTCATTCTGAATTCAGAAGGCAGTGTTTTATGTGTTGTTTCTGAGTTCATAAATTACAGTGTGCTGGACTGTGTTTAAAAAAGGCCAGTATGCACTTTCCATTTGTATGCGATGAATAATTAATTGTGATGAAAGCTTTTGATTGCATGTAACTGATTATAATGTTACATAACAATACACACTGACGCCAAGGGCTCGGTCTGGTGTATGCTTAAAATAAACCTGCATTTGAGCGTACGCTAACAGAAGTGGCCTCGTCAGGGATGACACACATAATGGAATTAAATACATGATTTTACTTGGCTCCATGCTGTAAAAAAATTGTAATTAATTATTGAATGTTTTATTTTTCATTAAAGGTGCTGAATGCAAGTTTTTGACTCTTCTAAAGCATAAATATAGCATAATATTTTAGCAGATATTTTAAAAACATGCTGAGTGAACATTCTTGTTTAACGTCTGTCTTAGTTTTAGTTCTTTAAACCTGCCCAGTGCCAGTTTAGCCAGTTATATTCCAACACTCCTTGCTGGAAAACAGCGTATTCCATTCATTCAGTCAGAAAGGCTCTTAAAGTGTGTGTCCCCGACCTCCTGTGGACAGTAGCAGCTTCCAAAATGAGACGCAAATACAGAGTTCAAAGTGAGGTTATTAATTAGCAAATAATATAAATATTTTGAATGTAAATAATAGGTGAGCAGGTTACATTGTAACCCCGTGTCCTAACAACACAGTACATGAGGAGATACGCAGTGATAAGCAAGTTGGCTGTTTGCACCGGACAAAACATGACAGAAAACTTAAAATACAGCCATTCAGAAGAACAGAATAGTGCACTCACTGCACTTCAAAGAAATGGTATGGTTTATAGACCTTTTTCTTGGAACGCAAAATTACCCATTATGCTTTGCGTGTATGCGCAAGGAGAATGCGAAGAACTTCCGGTCGGCAGCTGATGCGTAAACAGTCACATTTGGACAGCTTTGAAACGATAGTTTTAATCTATTTTACCTGCTTTTATCCTCTTTGAGCTAATACTGTTGTCCATCAGCACCATCTCCTGGACTGATCACTTAAAGAAATGCGATCTAATAGGATGGAAAGCAGCTGCTGTGAGGCATTTCCCCCTCGTTGTCAGACGGCATCTTCTGCAGTTTAAATGAAGCCTTGTCATGGCTAAAGTCAACATTTTCTCTTTATTTCAAATATATAACCAGCCCAAACAAATGTAGGCTAATTCACCAAAAAGCCTGTACTGTGCCACTGACACACTGATTTAATAACTGTGACAAAGTGAAAATATAGGCTAGTGTCATTTCGAAACGACAGAAAACACAAACCGTGGTGAAAACAACACACAAAATAAAACACAAACGGCTCGCATTTAGAACGAACAGCAAATCAGCCAGCAGAGTATCAATAATTTTTTAATCTTTTATTGGTCATTTTTGTAAATTGCACGACTTTCATACCTGTTAAGTTTCATGCCAGTAACGTTACTCTGGTTTGCTCTCTCTCTCTCTCTCTCTCTCTATTTGGTGCTATAATAATGCTTTTTGTTGCGTAGATGAAAGCAATGTTGTTTTTACACTTATTTGAAATGTATAGTTTTTCTTTGATGTAAATTGAATTGACTAATTTATAGTAATAATGTGTCTGTTTTAATGTAATAAAGTTTTTGTAAAATCAAATTCTCTCTCTCTCTCTCTCTCTCTGTGTGTCTTAAAGAGCCGCTGAGCTAACACTGTATTTCTGACGGCAGAAGGAGAACGTTTTTCTCGTATTTCTGACGCGCTTGAACCACATGTGACAGATTATAACGGCTTTAACAGACACATTCCTAAATTGCGTGTCACAAAAACACTGTTATCCATTAAAAACGTCATTGAAACCCATTTTTAACAGTTGTACACGCTGTAAACGGAAGTTTTTAGCATTCTACGGGAAGACGCTGGTCGCTATGGCGCCCTCCATGCAGCAGCCATGAAAAAGGTCTATACTCTAATTAATACATATTAGACCTCTTTAACATGATTAAATGTGCATGCTCAGTCACTGATATGTGATGGCTTGCATTGAGTCACAGTTCTAAAGCTCAAGTGTAAATGGTTTATTTTATTTTAAAGATGTGCTGTGAACTATCTGTTACTGCTTTCAGCAGTATGGCAACAAATGTAATGTAAAATGGCATTCAAACTCCCAATATTAGCATTTAACACTGAATAAAGCACATGAGGTGTTCCTGAGGTGATAATTGTCAGTTTTCTGTTGTTCAGCTGCAAGAAATTGTTTCTATTGTTTCTAAGTTTAAAATATCAATTTCAGGTGTTGGTTAGAACAAAAACTTATTTTAATACACAAAAAATATATATTCAAAGATGATTCCTTGGATTTACTTAATTTTTTTACGTGTAGTGGTTGTAAACAATTTACTTGGGCTGAATTTAAACCAAAAATTTAAGTTGAGCATTATTAAACTTAACTTGTTCGTTTAAATTCAACACAAATAAATTGTTTGCAACAGTTCTGCATGCAACACTTTTTAGGAGAATATTCCTTTTATCGTGTGCCGTTGCTTTTATTTAATACTTGACTTAAATTAGCCTTTAGGCTCGACAGTCAGACTCATTTCTGTTGGTGTTGTCAATCTGACCACCTGCACTTATGTGTTTTGAACCAGAAGTGCAATACCTAGTTCAACCACTAGGCGTAAAACTAACATACTGCACCTTTACATATATTAGTAAATATCTGCTCTGTTCATTAAAATATATTTTTTAAATCACAAACATATTTCATTCTAAATGTAATGTACATTTTCACACTAATAGACTGTATGGATATAAAAGCATTCATTATTCAAAATGTAATTAGTTAATAATAACAACAAGAGATATGTATCTTATCACCAAAAAATACATATATACATCCACAGTTGTTTAGTTTTTTCCCCAATTTCTGTTTAACGGATAGAAGATTTTTTATAACACATTTCTAAACATAATAGTTTTAATAAATTTCTAAGAACTGATTTATTTTATCTTTACCATGATGACAGTAAATTTTCTCAAGTCACTTCTATAGAGCTTATAGGGATATTAAAAGGCTTAACTAGGTTAATTAGGTTAACTAGGCAGGTTAGGGTGATTAGGCAAGTTATTGTATGGTGTTATAATTTGGCAAGTTATAATGATGGTTTGTTCTGTATATTAAAATTGCTTAAAGTGGCTAAATTTGTCCTTAAAATGGTTGTTAAAAAACTAAAAGTTGCTTTTATTCTAGCCAAAATAAAACAAATAAGAATTTCTCCGGAAGAAAAAATATTATCAGACATACTGTGAAAATTTCCTTGCTCTGTTAAACATCATTTGAGAAATATATAAAAAAAAGAATAATAAATTCAAGGGGGAGCTAAAAATTCTGACTTCAACTATATATATATATATATATATATATATATATATATATATATATATATATATATATATATATATATATATATATATATATATATATATATATATATATATATATATATATATAAACGAATATATAGGGGGCTGTGAATGTGAATTCTGAGTGTTCTGATTGCCAAAATAGACGTGTCACATCAGCACATTCTAATCGTGAACGCACTTCTACCAACAATCTTCCTTCTGTTTTCACACAGAGCATCATTCCGGCAAATTACCAGTAATGTTACAACTTCTCTTACTGGAACAAATTTACCGGCATTTTCAAAAAGGACCTTTTCACACATCCAGACCTTTCTAGAAAATTTCTCGGAATTTTCTGGAAAGGTCTGTATAAGTGAAAGGGGCTATTGTGTAACAATGGTTTGTTCTGTAGACAATCAGGGAAAAAATTATGCTTATGAAGCTGATAATATTAATCTTAAAATGGTTTTTAAAAATGTAAACTGCATTCCTTCCAGCCGATATAAAACAAATAAGAGTTTCTCCAGAAGAAACAATATTACAGGAAATACTGTGGAAAAGTTCCTTGCTCTGTTAAAAATCATTTAGTAAATATTCTAAAAAATAATAATTTAGATTTCAGCTGTACATTTTCTAAAATCATAAACCAACTTTAACTGTTAAACTTTTTAGTTTTGTGATTCGCCAATACTACTTCTGCATACTAAATAGTCCATCAAATATGCAAATTATCGTCTAGCCATAGCCTGAATTAGCCCAACACTGGGACGTGGAGCCTATCATGCTTTGTCCTTTTCTTTTTCAAGAGCCCAAAGGCCCAAAGCGTTGTTAATTCATCATGGATTTAACACAGGATATAAACGGATGAGGAATTGTGCCATTTACTTAAGAGCAATTGTCTAGAAATCATTAACTTCGGCTCAATTAATTAAAGCTTTTTTTTATTCATCGTGGGCAAACACTCCACAGAGAGAACGAAAATATTAACAGAGCGAGAGAAAGCGTTGGTTAAGCATAAAAGGCTTCATGGTGCAGATAATAGAGGAGCAGGTTTAATTCTCAGTCTGTATACGCTAAACACCTGGGTCATTAAGATGAAAACTGAACTTTAGAGAAATCATCCAATCAGAAATGTGTTTAAAGTTCATCAAGCACAAGAAAGATCATGAGAAACATTCATTCATTATCCTTGCCTTAGTCCCTTATTTATCAGGGGTCAGTATCCACAGCAGAATGAACCGCCAACTATTCCAGCATTTGTTTTATGCAGCAGAAGCCCATCCAGCTGCAACCCTGTACTGAGAAACACCCATACACTCACTTTCACACACATACACTCATCATACACATACATTCACACACTTTCCCGGATCGTTTGAGAAGTGTGAGTGCGCTGAATCGTGCTCAAGCACGGTTCACTTGGCCGGCCCTGGCCCCGTTGGAAGAGGTGGGCCTGAGCGCGGTTCACTTGGGCTTTGGCGCGGTATGTTTGTGTGTGAGTGCAAAACGCACCAAAGCCCGAAACTGAATGCGAGACGTGACTTTCAAGGGACTGTTTCATATGGATTTATTAATCAATCTTACTGTTCAGTGAACGCAAACTGCCGTAGTTTATTAAAGACGCAAACCTCTCACTGCACGACAGCTGTTTATGAGCGCCTAAAGTGGCGGATTTGTTCGGCGAAATATCTGACTGCGTGTTCCCGCATCCCTAAGGACTGTTTGGCTAAATATTTGACTGCATGTCACTAAATATCTAACCGACTGAAACGATATAACTAGAAAAATCTATACTGTGCTGCTGAGTGAGAGAACGCTTCTCACTGAACAGCGCAGCAGCAATGACATAAGCGTGCCAAAGCCCGTTTGTGGTGTGAGTGCGGGCCGTCGGGGGAGACGGGAGGGGGGACAAGCGTGCTTTGGCCCGGTTCGAGGCAACTGTACCTAGTGTGAGTACGGCCTTAAATGCATGTCCTTGAACTGTGGGGGAAGCTGGAGCCCATGAGCAACAAAGATCAGCAAATTGAATTCAACTCTTTCCAGACTTTCTGCAGGTTTTTGAGGGCAAATTTAAGACTTTGACCTTTTTTTTTAGCCCAACTTAAAGAAATTTAAAGGTCCCATGAAATTAAAATCAAGTCTTTTAGATGGTAGTAGCACTATTGTTAGTTTTAAAGATATCTATAATGCTACGATGGCCGGGAAGTGCAAAACAACATTACAAAGTGTGAAACACTTTTACAAAGCTTGAGAAAAATTTACATCTTGAAAAACATTTTTATCTATCATAAGACACAATTATACAGGAAAAACTATTTTACCAAGGACAAAATAAATTTACATTTTAGAAAAACATTTGCAAGACGCAAAACACTTACCAGTCAAGAAACAAATTTACAATGACAGATTCTTCCCCTTAGCCCTACGCCTTAAATCTAAAGAGACTTAGGTCAAGGGGAAGGGCTAAGGGTTAGTTATCGAAAATTATAATGTTTTAAAATGTCTCTGTACAGAGGGGCTAATAATTTTGACTTCAACTTCTGATTGGAGCCATTGTATATCAGTAAAACTCTGTGGCTGTGCTGTCAAGTTGCTATAAATACAACTATTCATGTGCTCCCTAGGGATTGTGCATAGCGAAAAAGCATTCATGTATATACATAGAGTGGGGGAAATAAGTAATAAACATGTCATGTTTTTTTTTTTTTTCCTGGGAATAACATTTCTAAAGGAGCTGTTGACATTAAACTGAACCAGATTTTGTAAAAACCCAAATCCAATACAAACAAATCTAATAAATAGGTTATGTGGACAAAGGCATCTGCTAAATGACGATTTAAATGTATGTGTGTGTGTGTGTGTGTGTGTGTGTGTATATATATATATATATATATATATATATATATATATATATATATATATATATATATATATATATATATATATATATATATATATATATATATATATATATATTTAATAGGGGTGTGAACCTATACTGGTCTCATGGTTCGATTACAATTACCATGCCATGGATTCGGTTCAATTCAATATCTTGGTGCATCATAGTGCATTGACGATGCTTTCCATATACAGTTTTATATTTCGGGGGCTATAACAAGCTACAAGCTGTCTGTATAAACACATACACACAGCACCAAGCAAGCGACACACAGCATCACGCTCTCTCTCATTCACACACATAAAGCGATATTGTCAGATCGCCCGCTCCTGTTCAAATTACGCCAGAGTTACAGACTGCTCTCGTGCTTTATTTGGAAATTTATTCCCGCGCCGCAAGAAATCTGGTCGGGTCCCATGGCTCCCGCGGTACAGCCATGGGAATGCAGACCTCTATTCACAAGTATCACTGTAACAGCAGAGAGGAGAGGAAAAGTCACGCCAGCCAGTCAAATGGGCCACAGTGAGAGAAAGAGAAATGGAGTGTACTTTCATTTTCTCAATCGCAGTGAAATAGGGGCTTCTGCTGTAAGTGTCAGTGAAAGACTGTCCAGAAAACACACACGCAGTGAAATTGTGCAGAGTTTCTGCATTTTTAAGTAGTTGGAGCATTTTAAATACTCGCCTCCCTCGCCAAAGTAATCTACGCGACATAGCGCATAAATGACGTCAGTATATAATAACCAGTTATGATTACTACTGAACCAATTCTGAATTGTGCACCAAAGAAACAATTAACTTTGACACCCCTAATATATATATATATATATATATATATATATATATATATATATATATATATATATATATATATATATATATATATATATACACACACGTATATAAATATATATATATATATATATATATATATATATATATATATATATATATATATATATATATATATATACACATACAAATGTGTGTGTGCGTGTGTGTACAATAATAATTGTTAATCCTTCGTGGCTTAGATTCAACGATATATGTATATATATATATATATATATATATATATATATATATATATATATATATATATATATATATATATATATATATATATATATATAATATGTATGTATGTATAAATGTGTATGTGTGTGTGTAATTGCAAATTACAAACAAACCCCTGGCTTGGAATATATTCAATGTAAAGTATGATCTGTTTACAGTTTTACGAGGTTATAAAAAAATCTTGGCGATGGCTTTCGTTAGCATACCCACAATCCCTAACTCCGAGCATGAAATGTTGCATACATAAAATATGGCTCTCGAACTGCAGCCGTTGTTATGCTGAAATTCAGCTCGTCATTACTAGAAAGTGATACTGATGTGTTTGTTTATTGCGGTTTAAATCATGCTTATATTTTTATTATTGGTGTTCCACTGGAGGGAAAGGTGGGGTGTAAAACAGCAGCACACACTCCAGCGTCTGACATTTTAGGAAGCCCTTTCAGAGTCATAAAGGTGCCGGAGAGATGGATGAGAGAGGAGGGAAACAGCAGAACAGACCATCAGTGGAATAAAGAGGAGGAGAAGTGAATTAGAGGAAGATTCTAAGGAAAGAAAGAGATTGTTTTGACCCTTGTTCAGAGCTACACCAAGATAACCAAAGTTTGCTCAAATACCACTGATTCTACTGTTATTGCTATTGTATAATAAAAACTGTGGTTTTATATGTGGAAATAATCTGCAGAAACTGAAAGGTCCTTTTAGTAGTAGTAAGTTTAAGCAACACACACACACTGTGAAATGCGGAAGTTTTTCCAAAACACTTTCCATAATTCCATAACACTCTCACCAGTCCTTACTCATTTTTTGCGTCTAATACCCCAGTTTGTCACGGGGCATGAATGAAATGTTCATGAGTGTAAGTGGAACTGCTAAACTGCAGTTAAAGAGCCCATATTATGGGTTTTTGAAAATTCCCCTCCATGTAGTGTGTAACACAGCTCTAAGTGAAGTGAAGTATCCAGCTAAGGCTTAAATCTGTTAGTGTACAGTGTTTAAAACTGTTGATTCATCTATAAAAGAGTCGACTCATAGTGCTTCAAACGAGTCGCCTTGATACCGAGTCATTAGGTGTTTCGCCATGACGTTTGAACGAAACCAAGTTATTCACGTGCACGCGCAAACCCGGGAGATTTCAAACCTGAGGCCCCGCCCTCTGACGCAGAAACCCAGACACACACACACACACACACACACACACACACACACACACACACACACACACACACACACACACACACACACAAACACAAACATGCCGGTCGATTGAAGTCACATTGCAGATGGATATATTGAGTCTCTACCCAAAGATGAAACATCAGCATTATAACCAAGCAGTTGGAAACTACTGGAAACTTCTGGAAACTAACGTTACATGCTACAAAGAATACTTCATCAGTGTTTGTTAAAGGAAGGATCAGTAAAGAGTAACTTACTGATGGACGTCAGGATGGATTTTTCTTCCTCCATTTCTCAAGTGTAAGTACGTGCGATAAAAGTTGCCTCGTTGACTCTAGCTTGCAAATGTATGTAGTTGTGATTTGTTACTTGTAACCGCGTGTACTGTATCAGGTTAACTGGCTATATTTTTTTATCGCGTGCAAAGTCACGTTAAAAACGCGACACGTGCTGCTATGTTAACGGAGCTCCGTGGACGAGGAGTAGTGTGTGTGTCTGTGTGTGCGTGTGCGCGCGCTGTCGTCCGGAGGTGTGTGTGTGTGTGTGTGTGTGTCTGTGAAAAGAGCAGAGTGAGAAGCTAGGAGATCTCCTCAACTGTTTTTGAGTTTTTGCTCTATAAAATAGTTAGTTGTCTGTATTTTCAAGTCCATAGTCTGTATTTACATTGACCCACTGGCAGCTAAAATCCACGCCTACACTATCGAGCGTGTATGAACTGTGATTACTTTTATATTGCTGATTAGCTGTTGGGCGTTTCACTCTCTGACTGAAGGCAGTCGACCCATCATGACAGACTGTCATTGGTCCAATCAGCGCAGATTAGCTTCGCGCTAAGGAGGGGTTTGGGAACAAATGAATCACTGGACGATTCATACAGGAGTCGCTGGGATAATTAGGTAAAAATAAATGCAGATAATAAGACCACGAAAGTGTTTTTTGACCTTGCATGCATATTAAACTGTTGTTGGAGACCCTTACAACCAAGATATGACCCTATTTCATGTATAATATGGGCTCTTTAAAGTCAACCAAAATTACAGGAAACTTTTACATGAAAGCACTTCACTTAAACACCTTAATTAATTATATTAATGTCTATTAAAGCAAATAACTAGATTATTGATGTCCGTGTAAACGTGGTCAGTAGTGTATTCGAAGTAAGTGAAAGATCCAGAAGGGCATCCTGCTGATTTGATTCACTATTTTGTTAGATGGCTCACCAGTCAGGTATACATCCACGCTAAAATATCAAGGTGTAAGTCATCATAGCTTGAGCAGAATAGACCCAGCTCCCAACCCAACTTTGAGAATAGATTAACGGCGAGCCTCACGCTAACGCCAATAACAGCCCACCACTAATTTATTTATAAATATATGTATGTATATATATGTATATATATATATGTATATCAATAAAATATTATATTTGTGCAATATTATATATACATTAGATTAGTCAGTAGTGAAGACAAATGTGCCGCTTATCTAACAAAATAACTTACGATAAAAATTGAAATATTTAGTTTTTGTACGATGTATATTTTGCAATATTTTGCTTGAATTTAAATGTATTATCTTTCAGTTTGTAAATATGTTTGATTAAAATATTATTTAAATAAATATATCTGTTTAATAAATCTGTTTGCTCAAATGCACCATAATACATTGCCTATATTCACTGAGAAATGGATAAAAATGATTGTTTTCAAAATAGGGTGTACTCAATTATGCTGAGCACTGTGTGTATTTATAAGTGATTATTTAAGTAAGTGGTTATTTTGACCATATCATCATAATTTCCAAGTTCAAGCTGTATAAACGTGAATGCTTATTGAATTTAAAGCATATCAGGTGATGTGTATTTCTCTATTAAGGGAGGGTGTGGCTTAAGGAAATCAAGGTGCACATAATTTCTTCTCTTCAGGAAAAATTGGTTAAACAAGACACTGTACTTACTCTGAAAAGGGCGAAGCAGTGGCGCAGTAGGTAGTGCTGTCGCCTCACAGCAAGAAGGTCGCTGGTTTGAGCCTCAGCTCAGTTGGCGTTTCTGTGTGGAGTTTGCATGTTCTCCCTGCCTTCGCGTGGGTTTCCTCCAGGTGCTCCGGTTTCCCCCACAGTCCAAAGACATGCAGTACAGGTGAATTGGGTGAGCTAAATTGTCCGTAGTGTATGAGTGTGTGTGAATGTGTGTGTGGATGTTTCCCAGAGATGGGTTGCGGCTGGAAGGGCATCCGCTGCGTAAAAACTTGCTTGGTGGTTCAGTCCGCTGTGGCAACCTCGGATTAATAAAGGGACTAAGCCAACAAGAAAATGAATGAATGACTCTGAAAAGACAAAATTTGTAAAAATAAATAAATAAATAAAAACAGAATAAAAGGCTTTCACATGGATGCAGCAATCCTGAAATATCAAAGATACTGGGCCATGATCACAGAACCATCAAATGTATTATAGCAAATATTTAACAGCATCGCAAGAAACGTGTCGAGAAGAAAAGATGCAAATTCACAGACAAAGATTTGACAAGAATTAAACATGAGCATACCAGGACCCATTATCCACCAGTGCTGCCATACTCCACAACTGCAACCTGCCTTGAGTGTCAAGTAGGAAGTGTTCAGTTCTCAGAGACATGGCCATGGTAAGAAAAGCTAAAACGAACCACCTCTGAACAAGACACATAAGTTGAAGCGTCAAGAATGGGCCAAGAAATATCCGAAGATATTTCAAAGCCGGTTTTGTGGAGTGATGAGATAGACGGAACAGATGGATGGGCACGTGGTTGGATCAGTAATGGACACAGAGCTCTACTCTAACCCAGACGCCATCAAGATGTAGGTGGGGTACTGGTATGGGCAGGTATTATTAAAGATGAACTAGTTTGACCTTTTCGGGTTGAAAATAGAATCACTATCAACTCTCAGACCTACTGCCAATTTATAGAAGACACTTTGTTCAGGCAGTGGTACAGGAAAAACTCCACATCTTTAAAAAAGACTTTGATTTCTTTGCAAGACAACGCTCCATTATATGCGTCAAAGTACTACACTGGGTGACTGGCCAGTAAAGGCCTTAAAGACGAAAAACCTATGACATGGCCCCCTTCTTCACCTGACTTAAACCCTATTCAGAGTTTTGGGCTCTTCTTAAACAGGAGATTTACAGTGAAGGTAAACAGTACACCTCTCTAAACAATGACTAGAAGGCTGTGGTTGCAGCTGCACAAAAAGTAGATTCTGACCAGATGAAGAATCTGACTGACTCAGTGAATAGGCGGCGTGTGACTGTTATCGAAAAGAAGGGTGGCTATATTGGTTCATGTGGTGTTTTTTTTTTAAATTTTTTATTTCAGAAATGTTTAATGTCTGAAATGTTTGTAAATTTTGAGTTTGTTTATTATTCTCACTGAAGGAGCAGTGACTGAGAAATGCAGACGGCCAAAACACTCGGCTTTGTTTAGATTTTAGTAACTATAACTTTGGCTTTTTATTCAGTTTTTGTTCTCCTTTTATCTTTAACAATATAAGCTATGACAAAAACTTGCCTTTTACTGCAAAAATGGCATTTTCACGTGTGAGTACCATGGTAAAACAGTGTAAACAATAGGCCTCCGGCAGAAATGGTGACATAAACAAATGAATAACCATCCATAATTCAACACTATTGTGTTGGTGGACTAAATGTGTATGATGGGATGTTTTTCTGTGGACTCTTACCTTTCAAAATAAACCGTGATGTACAGCAATGAATGCGTGTGTGTGTGTTGGTATTACATGATATGTACGCCATATCTAATAAGCATTTTCTGTAAAACTTACACAAATTTAGCAAATACATTCTTTATAAGCTTTCCATTGAAAAACAACTAGCTGCAATGGGTGCTTAGGGGATGTAGCTTTAAACTGATGTAGAGTTTTTCAAGATTACTCTTTTCCTTTTTGGTGTAATCTATTCATAAACACTGACATACGGAAAAACAGCGCCTCAGTGCGACCTCGTCGGGGCGCTGTGGAAGGGGTTAACAGGTTAAAATAACCAAGTGAGATGAGAAAATCTTTGTTAATTATTTAGTCGCAAAATAATTCTGCACAATAATAGTTGCCTAATAACAGTGTACATGCAGTCATTCTCTTAAAAAAAGCCAAAGCTTCACTTTTGCCACTTAAATGTTCAGGTTTGAGGGTTTCTTAACATTTTGGATTGACCAAGAACACTAGTTGTAGAATAACAAAATTAATTCTCAAAAATACAACTTGCCAAATAATTGTGCAGTGTATAAACACTCACTGGCCACTTTATTAGGTACACCTGCTCGTTAACGCAAATATCAAATCAGCCAATCACATGGTCAAGACGATCATTTCGTCTTGGGGAAGAAAGGTGATTTAAGTGACTTTGAACGTGGCAGGGCTGTTGGTGCCAGATGGGCTGGTCTGAGTATTTCAGAAAATGCTGATCTAATGGGATTTTCAAACACAATCATCTCTAGGGTTTACAGAGAAAGACACAAAAAAAGAGGAAATATCCAGTGAGCGGCAGCTCTGTGGGCGCAAATGCCTTGTTGATACCAGAGGTCATACGAGAATGGCCAGACTGGTGCGAGCTGATAGAAAGGCAACAGTAACTCAAATAACCACTCGTTATAACCGAGGTCAGAAGAGCATCTCTGAACGCACAAGACATCCAACCTTGAGGCGGAAGGGCTACAGCAGCAGAAGACCACAAGTTGCCACTCCTGTCAGCTAAGAACAGGAAACTGAGGCGTCAATTGTGTAAAACATTTGCTGGAATAACTGGCGATTTAATCCGCTGTGGCAACTTCTTAAATAAAGACTAAGCCAAAGGAAAATGAATAATTCTGATATTATTATGACATATATGATACATATGTTTGTTCAATCTTTTACAGCATTGTCGTTTACTATCCCAATACTAGTTTTATTAACAGTTTTGTCAGTAACTTAATTTCTGTATATTTTATTATTTTTATGACTTTCTTTTTACTTGAAAGAAAAGGAGATATGGAATGTTATATTTGTAAAGCATTGTCTTCTGTTTCTTGTTAAAAATGCTTGTCAATGGAAAAACATCAAGAAAAGTTTCTTTATCAAAAGATATGTTATATTTGTTAATAACTTTAACAACAAACTGCAATATGGCCTACACACGATTTTCACAATTTTGTGCATTTTTAACAGGTGCTCAATTTTCACAAAAATGAAATACCACAAATTTATTAATAATAATAATAATAATAATAATAATTCCTTACATTCATATAGCACTTTTCTAGACACTCAAAGAGCTTTACACATCGTCTATATATGTTAATAGACATATATTATAGTATATGTCTATAAACAAAGAGAAAACTATTAACTTTTAGCATATGTCTATTGACTGAAGTCATTGCATTTTGGAACAGAGATGAGGTTCTCAAGGTGAATGGGTATCTTGGCTCTAGGGGTAAGATCAAGAATCTTGGTGTGATTCTGAAGTCAAATCTGCATTTCAGTAGTCAAGTCAAAGCGGTAACTAAATCAGCATATTATCATCTCAAAAACATTGCAAAAATTCAGGATTTAGAGAAACTTGTCAATGCCTTTATCAGCAGCAGGGTGGATTACTGTAATGGATTCCTTACTGGCCTTCCCAAAAAGACAGTCAAACAGTTGCAGCTCATCCAGAAAACTGCTGCCAGGATTCTGACTAGAACCAGAAAATCAGAGAACATCACACCAGTCCTCAGAACTTTACACTGGCTCCCAGTTACATTCATAGATTTTAAATTATTATTACTGGTCTATAAATCACTAAATGGCCTAGGACCTCAATACATTGCAGATATGCTGACTAAATAGAAACCTAATAATTGCTTCAGATCATTAGAATCAAGTAAATTAGAATTTCCCTCCGCTGGAATCAACTTCCAGAAATGATGAGATGTGCTCAAACATTAGGCACATTCAAATCAAGACTGAAAACACATCTGTTTAGCTGTGCCTTCACTAAATGAGCACTGTGTAACGTCTGACATATTTCACTTTATAAATATATATATATTATATATATTAACTTGCCTAATATAATACATATGACAGTATAATAGGTGATAAAGATCCTGTTTCAACACTAAGTCTTGAAATTTTTCTAAAAATAGCTTTCATTTCTAGCATTTAAGTGTTATATTCAGCCATCTAAGTTATTGGATTTGAATGTGTGCACATTAAAATAAAGAACAGGCTCGCTGAGAATATAAATAGATTTATGAATGGATGGGTGAAGAGGAATAAACAGCAGGAGTGTGTGTTTTATACAGGTGGTGTGTAGAGGATCTGTCCGCTGCTCAGTCTCCTCATCAGCTCTTTCCACAGCAGTCCTCTCTCCATCTGCACTCCTTTCATGAAGCCGCGGTTCTCCTGTGCTCGGCGGGACAGATAGGGGATCACCTCGTTCACTGGACCATACGGGACGTACTTGTACACCGGAAACCCGGCCTGAGCTACAGATAAGAAGAGAGGACCAATAAAAAATAAAAAACTTATAGAAAAGAATAATTATTTAATAAATAAATGTGACAAACTAAAATGATTTAAAGAGATAAAACATTTTTAAATACTAAAAACTTCATAAAAATATTTACATGAAAAAGTAAATGTGACAAATAATAGCTTGACTTCTAGTTGATCATTTAGATTTTTCTGTTGAACTGCATCCCAACCATCAAAAATACTGCAAAAGACCTATTGGAACCTGCATGGACTCAAGATTCTCACAGAAATCAGTCAAGTTTGGTGAAGGAAAAATCATGGTTTGGGGTTACATTCAGTATGGGGGCCGTGCGAGAGATCTGCAGAGTGGATGGCAACATCAACAGCCTCAGCTATCAAGACATTTGTGCTGCCCGTTACATTACAAACCACAGGAGAGGGCAACTTTTTCAGTAGGAAAGCGCTTCTCATACTTCAGCCTCCACGTCAAAGTTCCTGAAAGCAAAGTCTAGGGAAAGGTGAAGGAGAAAGCATTAAAGATGAATCCAAACAATCTTGATGATCACTGGGAGTCTTGCAAGAATACTTTCTTTGCCATTCCTTTACTTATTACTAACTTTAGTAATAAGTGATTTGAGTCATTGCAGAGATGTATGGATGCAGTCCTCCAAGCTCATGGGAGTCAGACACAATATTTTTTGTTTTTCCACTGCAGCATGACTTTATATTCTATATTGAACATTACAAGTGACAAGACATTTGGCTAAGCAAAGTCAGACCTTTACTGTCCTAATTAAATAATTAAAAGTCAAGGCATGGTCATATTTATTTTGCTAAAATAAGCGTCATCTTTGCCTTTGTCTTTCATACAAGCCAACTCTGATACCAAATGATCAACTAGAGGTCAAGTTATTATTTGTTGTTCCTAAAACTTGGATAGGCGACAATACTTTTGTCAGGTAGTGTATAAACAAAAACAATACAATAACAATAATAATTACAAAACAACTAAATTACAATATTATAACAAGTTCTATTAACATTGAAATTAAAAACATATTTTTTTATTATTACTTAGAATTACAATACTAAATTGTACATTTATTTGTATTATGTGAGATATTATGCAATATAGAGTTTTAGTTATAATATATTATAACTAAATAACATATTATTTAGAATAATCATTAGAGAATTATTATCAGAATTATTAGTCCCCCTTTTTCTTTTTTAAGTATTTCCCAAATGATGTTTAACAAAACAAGTGAATTTTCACAGTATGTCAGATTATATTTTTTCTTCTGGAGAAAGTCTTTGTTTTATTTCGGCTAGAATAAAGCACTTTTTATTTATCAAAGCACTTATTATTTTATCAAAATTATTAGCCCCTTTAAGCTATTTTTGTTTTCGATAGTTTCGTTTTGTGATCTACAAAACAAATCATCATTAGGAATAACTTGCCTAATTAACCTAAGCTGCCTAGTTAACCTAATTAACCTAGTTAAGCCTTTAAATGTTAGTTAAGCCTCTCTCTCTGTGTGTGTGTGTGTGTGTATATATGTGTATATATATATGTATATACACACACACACACACACACACACACACACACACACACACACACACACACACACACACACACACACACACACACACACACACACACACACACACATATATATATATATATATATATATATATATATATATATATATATATATCAATGATGCTAACATTACACAGGGTTCTATTTAATGAACAGTCTGGAACTACACTAATGAGACCACTTTAGAAGCTACTTTATAAACACTTCTAGCGAGTGTGTGTGTGGCTGTGTGTGGGTGTGTGTGTGTTCACCTAACGGAAAGCTGATTTGGTCACACATTCCCAGGAGCTGGCCGAAGCACACCTTCTTATCTGTAGGCTGCAGACCCATTTCATTCATCCTGTTAGAGCATATAAACACACAGAGCTCCGTCACACACACTGAAAAAAATGACAGAGGCCCCTTCGGCGAGGTCATTTAACACCGGATACATTCTGCCCATCGCTCACTCAAAGTTTTACACCCTCTTATCACTTACAGCCATTACACGCACCAACAAGACGCGCTCGGAGACACTTAGGCAGATATTAAGTGTGAACGATGTAAGAGGAGGAGAAACGCTGTGTTTCTCCATACGACATTGAAGATAGAGGATGTTAATGACATTTGTCACTGACACACCTTCGGCAAATGAGGTTTACACCCCTAAGGAATGATTACACAAAATGAATGATCGCGCGCTACATTATTCATTTATACAGATTCATTTATTCCAAGAGAGGGATGTAAAATGGTCCTGGAGAAACAGGATAGCAAAAAGAGCAGACAGTACATTACAATAGAAGTGTGAATGTGAGTTTTTCTTTTCTCTAAAGTTTTGGAATTTTTGTGCAAAACCAGGGCTTGACATTAACACCTGCCAACCCGCCAAATGTGGGTAGTAGAGACGCGCGGATCAACTGAAATGACACACAAATCCATGGCTTCATACACCCGCCACCTGCTCGCACATTTAGTTTTATCTGATATATGTATCCGCACCCGATCATCACTTTAACAATTTAATTCTTTGTTTTGGGCATGATGATAGGTCACCGTGGATATTAACAGCAGATTCCGTGAGCTATAATCTGCGCATTTCTAAAAGTAAAATATTATGTTAATCGTAAACATTTTTAAATTAACATTTATTTATAAAAACAAAAGTTTGTCTTTGGACATTTTTTTTTTTCATTTTAAATAGATACAGAAAGTAAAAATAAGACATTTTAGCTTTTACAGACACAGGAACAAGATAACAAAAACGGTGCCACTTTAGCCTAAACGGCAGCTATGTTATGTTTACTTGGCCCTTTTCTTTGCACTGAGCAAAAACAAAACAGCATCTACTGTGCCTGGATTCAGGTGATTCTGTCTTGCCTCCAAAACGTGGCCAGCTGCACTAAATGAGCGTTCGCACCAATGACTGTAAAAAATATGGACGACTTGAGGGCAAAACGCCTGCTTGACGGGCGCAAACTGTCGCAAAAGACTGCTGAAATTGGAGCCTTGACATGCGCAGAAGGACTGTCTGATGGAGCCAGAGGAGGAGCCGCGAAAATGAGCAGAGTCGAGCTTCCAAGCAAACGCTTTATGTAAAATCAACCACGCCCCCCGAACTTCTCAGCATGCGTTTGCTGTCATATCAACACAAATGGATGTAATAACGTTAACAAATATGAGGGTTTTATATATTCAATTGCGCCAGCTTCGGGCCGCAGCGCATAACCTACTCGCGGCGTCGCGGGCTGATTCCTGCTCGCATGCGGCAGCGCCGGCTCTTTCGGCCGCTGCATCTGGCTCGATTGACTCGGGCTGAAATCGGGCAGTGAGTCCAGGCATCCGGAGTAGGTCCAGCAGAGGTAGTCAGTCTGAGCTCTGAGGGTTAAGTCTCCGGCAGGCGAGAATCTAGCCGGAACTGGCCCGAGTGTGTTTTGCTATCTGGGTGGTTAGGCGTGTATCAGCAAACTAATAAAGCCCGAAAAAAGCCCTGACCTTAGCGAATAAACAGTGTTCCACCAGGATCATGTATGTCAGAAACTATAGTTTACTGCTGAACTCATTTTATCATGGTAAAATAACACAGAAATCGAATAATAACACTTCAGTCTCCTGCCGAAGCTCAGACGCGCTGCTTTGAGAAACTGTCAATCACAGCTGTCAATCACGATGACACGCCCAGCATTAAATTACTGCTAAAAACAAACTGTTAACAAAAGTGAAGATCTGCACCTATTTCAGCACAATAACCAGTGCCTTAATCGACCAGAACTATCTTTCGGGACATTTAATTGCAAGTGTAATACATTTTTTTATTTGGGCTCAAGTCTCCTTCATTAACACGAAGGAGGCGGGCTTTATGACTTGTACTGCAGCCAGCCCCCAGGGGGCGATCTAACGGCCGAGACCTACACTCAAACACAGGCTTGCGGCACACTTGGTTCGCACGCACCGCTTGTTGTAGGAATTAACAAGATTCTCCTCGCAGGGCGCTGCAGTCGTGGAAATAAGACTATATTTATATATATATTTATTTATTTATTTATACTTATATATTTTTTTTATTTTGTTTTACTTTTCTGTATTTTTTGTTTCTTATCCTTTGTGTTACTAGTTGTACAATGAATATGTATAATTTGTATTCAGGCTACACAATATTAGCACAAATCAATGTTTTATGTATTCCATGTTACTTATGTTAATAATAATAAAAAAAGACTGACGATTCTCAAGGGGAAAAGCTCGGATAGACCTGTTTTTACAGTTTGGTGGTCAACAAACACACTGGAATCTCCGGAGTGAATACTTGCATCACAGACATAAGAAATACATCCACATAAAGCTTGAAATCTTTTAAATTTTTACTTTTAAATGAACCAACTGCACTTGAAAACAAAAGTTTTTTGGCTTTGTAATCTGTATGAAACGAAAGTGAGGTACAGTCTGTTCTGTCAAATGCACATCACGCGACAGCAGCTACTCAAACGCCTACAAACTTGTAAACAAAGAGTCGCTGTCATTTCTAGTGGAGATTCGCTATCAAATCCAAGTTGTGAATTACTTCAGAAGACCAGCGCGATCTGATAAAGCATTATCCAAAGGACGATAATGTGTCGAATGACCATAAATAAGGTTGGTGTCGTGATCTCGTTTCTTTCGAGTGTGCATGCGCATTAGCTTTGGTAACCTGAATAAATGCAGATTTTGTTTGATTTGAATGTTTAGAAATGAAACTTATGAGACAGACGTTTAACTTTATTGGTGATTCCAAGTATGTAATGTAATCGTAACTCAGCAAACAGTTTTGGAGAATTTGATGTTTCCCCATTTAGACAGAATGCCCGAGCATAGTGCATGGGAGGCGTTTCAAAGATGGCCGCTGAGTGAAATAACTTGCCTTAAAGGGACTTTATTATTATGCAGGTAGTCATAATGTTTTGGCCCATTGGGGATCACAGAAAGAGAGAAATTAAGAGTACTACTGTACCTTCTGAGTGTGTGTTTAACCGTGTCTAGATTGTGCGACGCCACCATGACATTCACTTTCTTATTGCGTTGGATCTCCTCCAGCACGTAATCCAGACACCTGAAAGACACCAAACCGCTCATGATTCACCCTGCATTTGCTCTGCGCTTTCAGCCAACATTTTAACTTGACTGTTGACCGCCAAACACAAAGGCTTCTGAAAAGATCAGATTTATTTTGAAAGCTGTCAGAAATGTGCTTTAATCATAAGAGGCTTACCTACGGCGAGATAAGCCCAGAGTCTAGATAAATCTCTGTTCTGTCAGCACATGCAGTGTCTGAATAAAGCACAGTTCAGGCTAAGTAAGATGTTCCGATAAGGACCTGTATGTCACACAAGTATCTTACCACTGCTGATCTGGACTCACAAGCTACTTGGCAAAAGCAAAGCAAATCTGATTGCAGACGTATTTTGTTTATTTTTGCTTAATTCTCGGTTTTGACACAATGTTGTTCAACTAGATGGATTCTAAGGCACTGATTAAAAATTGGTTTAAAAAAAAGAGCATGTTGTCCAACTAGACCAGGGGTCACCAATCTCGGTCCTGGAGGGCCGGTGTCCCTGCAGGGTTTAGCTCCAACTTGCCTCAACACACTTGCCTGGGTGTTTCAAGTATACCTAGTAAGACCTTGATTAGCTTGTTTAGGTTTTTTTGATTAGGGTTGAAGCTAAAATCTGCAGCACACTGGACCTCCAGGAACAAGTTTGGTGACCCCTGAACTAGACAGTTCTTAAGGCACTGATTAAAAAATTGTTTAAAAAAAAGAGAGAACATGTTGTCCAAATAGACCAGGGGTCACCAATCTTGGTCCTGGAGGGCCAGTGTCCCTGCAGGGTGTAGCTCCAACTTGCCTCAACACACCTGCCTGGCTGTTTCAAGTATACTAAGTAAGACCCTGACTAGCTTGTTCAGGTGTGTTTGATTAGGGTTGAAGCTAAAATCTGCAAGACACCGGCCCTCCAGGAACAAGTTTGGTGATCCCTGAACTAGACGGTTCTTAAGTCGCTGATTATAAATTGGCATAAATAGTAATTAATACAAGACCAAGCTAAGCAGGTTTTTTCGTCTTAAACAAATTCAACGTTATTTTGATTTGGGAATGTTTTTTATTTACATTTTGATAGAGTGGAGGAACTTAGATGTCGATTTCTATGTAAAAACCTAAAAGCGAGTTAGCATTTTAGCATTTCTGGTTCCCTCGTCCCAAAGTCAATGTGTTTTTTTAATGGGATTTCAGTAAAATCGCTTAACTAATGTCCGTCGCAAACACAAACTCAAGATACTTTCACGTTTAACTCTACGACATCAGTTACATCACACTCTTTAATTTTTAAATCAGTTGTGCTTCTTTAAAAAGACGGTTGCTATCATGTTGCTAAATGGGACTACAGGCAGTGTCGGAGACATTAAACGTCACCGAGCAAATCTGGTCTGGAGCGCAGCTCGCTTGCGTTGGGCATTTGGATTTGTCTGTTATTTAAGTATTTTCATGAATAGTATTTTATAGTTTGTATTATTTTTCTAATTGGGAATTTATATTGTGTGTAGATAACTCCTTCGCCTGTAAAGGCTGTCTAGACAGATTAATTTGCTAAACATTTATTTTAATTAAACGACATTATAAAGATACTGCTTACTATCTTGGCCTGTCTTTGTCCTGCTCTCAATAATACAAACATGTGAATAAATGTGTAAAAAATCATACATATTAACTGTCATTTTAACATGATCAAGTGATTTTTCGTTGTTTTCTTTTTCTTCATCTGAACACATTTACAACTGCTTTTCGCTGTACTTCGTGACATAAAAAGTGTATTGAATGTTGTTCTCAATCCATCATGGAACTTGCAGGCATATAAACTTGTCCCTCATACCTGATTTCTGTTGTCTATTACTAAGGTAAGCGTACTGTGTGCATGCGAGCGATACACTTATTTAAATATGTCTTATAAATATACTATGAATAGGCACATTTATACATACAGTTTTAAAACTTTTACAACAACTGTAAAGCAAAACAGATGTATTCCCACATAAAAACAATCTAAAAGGCACCTAGGTCTATATACAAATGTGTTTTTGCGTATTTATTTGTTTATAACATATAGGGTGGATTATAATATAATTAACTGAGAGGGTAAATCTTTGTCATGGACGATATTTCTAAAAATAAGCTAGAAAAATTGTCTGTACCTGGGTGGTACTGATGTCACAGGCGAGCACCCCGAGGGCACTGTAGTCCGTTTATGGCCTAATGTTAGCTTTTTAGTTCTTGAGTTTGCATTTAAGATCCAAAAGTGCTCAAAGTTGTATTTTCGTGTGAGGATTATCCGGCTGGACAAAACATGCAAGTGTAATGAACAGTGTTTGAACACAGAGCTTATTATTCGCAATCTTCGAAAAGCCTATGGAATAGGCTTATCGAGGGAACCAGTTTTATGCTAGCAGCCAATTAGCCTACAAGGTAACTTCATAGTTCCTCTACTCTATTGAAACGTGTATTTCCAAGACTATGTGTTTCCTTATCTTGGAAAATGGAATTTTAAAGTGTGATTTGTAGAATAAAATAGTAAAATTAAAATAGACATTTAAAAAAATGTGTATACAATATAAAAGAAAGAAAGAAAGAAAGAAAATTCTAAAAATAGTCAATTCAATAATAATATTATTAATAACAATAATAATAATAATAATAATAATAATAATAATAAATAATAATGTTTATTTATTTTTTTTTTAAATAATTTAATTTCTAAACAATCCAGATACATATCATGTAGTCAAATTGTAATTTGGACAAGTTGTAATTTTCAAAACAATAACAAACACAACACACACAACACCTCACATAATTACTGTACATGTACATTTAATTTCAGTTTTTTTTTTTCATGATTGTTGTTAGGCCTTCTTCATGTATGCAGAACCATTTTTACCTAATTTGTACAGTTTTGTCTACTTTTCTTTTTCTTCCCTACTTTGTCTTCATTGAAAAGCAATAAAGAAATATTAATAAATAAAAATAAAATAAATAATTAAAAGATATAATAAAATAAAACAATCAATGAATAAACACATAAACAAACAAATAAATAAACAAACTAAGTAATTAATAAATGTATCCTGTAATTTGGTCAAACTGCATGTGCAAAAAAACTGCAAAACTGTATTGCACCATTAAAACTGGCATTGGCAAACATTTCTTACAATTAGAAATACAGTCTAAAGTTTACGAACACTTAAAATTCGAGTCAGATTAAATTCGGAGCTAAAAACAAATATAAATAAATTCTAATAAATAATTAAATTCTTTCAGAAGCACTAGAAAAGACTTACATGCATTTAACCTTCGACCATGCTGTTAGTTTCGTCATTGGGCTAATAGATGGACTTCTACACTGTTCAAATGTACAGTGTTATATTATAGTCAAATACTGAAGGTAAAAAAGGCTTTCTTGCCTAAAGGTCCAATAGACTGGAATAACTTACCTGCTGATTATTAATTTATTACATCATCAAACTTCATCATATTTTACTTCAAATTATACATGCTATTCTAGAAGATGTTATTGATTATGTTACGTTTGGATTCACTGATTTTATATATTTGTTTATTTGATATCAGTTGTTATCTTAATGTTGTGGTATTTAGTTTTTTCTTTCTCCCCTTTAATAAATGCTTGTGATTTGTTATTAGTTATTGTTGTTCAATGATATAATGTCAGTCTATGTTTTTTTTTTGGTCTTCTTTAGATGTTATTATATTATGATTATGTTGTGGGACCCTCTCGAAAATGAGATTTTATATCTCAGAGGGTTCATCCAAATCAATAAATTCTAATAAAAAAAAAAATACTAACAAAATTTGTAAGCATCTTAGAAATGCATAATTATTATACAGAACATTTCACAAGCTGAGAAAATGTCTAAAGTTTTTTAGCAATTGCTCTTTGATAAAAAACAAAAGAGAAAAAAATCTTAATGAGTGCTGCTGTGAGTGGAGTTTTGCAGTCAAGAGACTAAAATTACTGAGTAATGATGTCGTAATAACAAGAAAAGAGATATTATGAATAATAAATCTTCTTATGTTATCAAATAAATATTAATTAGCCAACGTTGTTCCGTGACGTCTTTGGACTGAGATACAGTATCAAACCATGTTGCTCGAGTTTACATGATCTAATATTAATATGAATCCAAAAATTGAGCCTGTAGACATTAACAGTGTTCCCACTCTAAAACAAATGTCAACTTCACTCACTTTAGCAAACTAAAAAGCTGAGTTTCCATGACCTTTTCACGCTATTTGTTACATAATAGCAGCGTGGCCATTGTTTTCTTTACTTTCAAAACTTAAGCCAAACTTTTTCTTATATTATTCGCAGATGTATTGACCATCTGTTAAGCCTAGTAATTTACACATAATTGAGTGAGTCTAACACAATATTAGAAAATAGGGTAACACTTTATAATAACTACACACTATAAATTAATTATTAAGCATTAGCAAATAGTGAATTCATTATCCGTTAAGCATTAACTCCACATTAATAAACGTTAGTAGGCAGTTTATAACTGCAGCTACAAATGCTCTATTCTTGACTTATAACCACATTTAAAATGTGCTTAATAATTGTATTTTCATACTTAGTAAATGATTAATTTTTCATTATATACAAACCAATTGTATTTAAGAGTAGTTGAGGGTTTTTAGGATCATTCAGAATGAGTTAGTAAATGATTAATAAACTATTGAAATCAACATTTATATGTCTTATTATTCAGGCACATACTAATAGTCAACTAATATGTTAATAAATGCTTTATTAACTCAACTTCATGCAGTTCTGTGACCTAATCTAAAGTGAGAACTAATCATGCTTTATAAATCCTTTATAAATTACAAATTTGTCTATTATATAATGTAAATGACTATTTGCTAATGCTTAATAAATTATTTAAAGTGTGTAGTTATTATAAAGTGTTACCGAAAATAGTTACTTCCACTTGACTTAATTAATTGCTGTTTGACAAGTCGGAAAGAATACAATGAACATGCTCAGAAACCCTTCATTTTAAAAAAGCAAGTTCAGGTGCTTCTGGTGAAATGTCATGCCATTACACACTCAACACTTTTAAGATCTGGTTTGTTTAAAATCAATGATCTTCACTGCCTGATTGAGATATGATATGAACTGGTTCTCACTCCAGACAAGAAGCATTAAATTCTATTATTCCATGTCATATCATATCTTTAAATTACATAAATTTGTTTTGCCATCCTTACGTTTCATGTATCTCTTTTCCATTGTGTACTCTGTCCTGTTCTAGGTGTGCAACCATTGGTCGAGAAGGCTGTCAGTCAACATTATGATGCACTCGACGTACCAATCAGGAGCTGGCCCACCACGTATAAAAGGCATGCACTTGCGCTGTTTAGCAGGAGCACTTGGCTCACCATCAAACTCCTCACTTCAGTCGGCCAGCCTGTTCATTTGTGTTTTGTATAGTTTTGTTGCTTTTGTTGTGTAGTTTATCTCGTGTTTAAGTGATGTATTTATTAGCTAAGCTTGTGCAGCTTAATTTAGTATTTATTAAGAAGTCGAATGATCTTTATGAAAATTGAACTCATCAGACAACCTCTTGTTTGCTAATGGCTAACAGTGTGTACTTTACGGGTACTGTAGTAATTTTGAGCAGCATAAGTTTTTGTGTTAATTTTTGGAGGAGTTGACACAATTGTAATAGTTTTGGAAGTTACGGTTTTGTTCCTGTATTTTTTTTTTGTTTAGTTACTTAGTTTAGTGGGATGGGGTTAGGTTCCATTGTTTTGTTATATTTATTTCTTTGATTAAGCAAAACTCCTGTTTTTCATTTAATTTGATTATTTAAAATTACATTCTAAATTCCTATATTCATTGTCTAATATGCTTTGTTTAACGAATTGTAATTTTTTTTTTTATTTATCCAGCGGTTGTGTGTTCTCATTTTCACCCAGCACTATTAAAGACTTACATCTCATCCAATTTAATAACTTAATAACTTAAATAAATAACAACCACATTATTTTCAATGGAGTTTTTGCACTTGCCTGCTGCTCCCGTAAATATTTCTGGAGATCATCAAATATGTCCAAGGAGCTTTGTTTTCTTTTTTTAGTTTTTGTTTTGGTCCACCAGAGGCCGCTTTTTGAGATCTCAAATTTCTCTTGCGAGTGCCATCCATGCCTGCTCTTCTCGCGTAAATCCATCAGAGGCCGCTGTTGACTGACCAATCGACTGACCCACCCTCCCCCTTCACTAAACCCAACCAATAGTATTTTAAAAAGCACAGATTGACACACCTACTAACTTCCCTAAACCTAACCAACAAATTCAAAAAGCAATTCAGAAAAAGCAGAGCCCTCGTCTGATTTTTACCACATTCTCACCGTTATTTTATTTTTTGGCCTCTGTTTTTGTCTCACCCGCTTTCTGGAGATGTTTTTTCACTGGACTCGAACCCCGTCGTCATGGTCATCTCCCTTTTGCGTCTCAAGTGCACTCACGTACATGGTGAGCTAACTGGACAAACTAGTAACAGCAGGAAAGCCGTCCATATGGAGGTAAGCGGTAAGCTGGTAAGCGCGAAAAAAATGGCATCATACCGCCCCGTAGCGTTCGATTAAAAAATAAAATGCAGCCATACGTACTTCTGGCTACATAATTCATGATCTCCAGAAATGTATATAGGGCTACATTTTCAGAATGAGCATATGATGTTGGTAACAGTTGTCATAAACATGCATAAAATCTCATTCACATTAAACATTTTCATGACAGTCTTGTGAACACTATGAACGCTAAAGTGTAACCAAGAAGTTTGAATATATTTAGACTAGAAACTAGACAAAAACTCTAAGACAACCATAGTTTTGCAGTGTGGGCTGAAAATAAATGGGAGTCTATGTCCAGCCTGCGTCAGACTCTACAGCAACCAGCTGTGAGGGTTAGCCGAGTCTCTTGTGTGTTTTTCAACGAGTAGCTTTATTTGTTTGGTGTGGGTTGAGTGAGTGTTAATGGACCAATAAGAGCTTTCAGATGAGTCACTTATGAGGCTCCATTTCACTATACGCTGCCTTAGAAAGCAGCACCCTTTTTAGACAACAAGACAGCTCACTAACCTTCAGTGTGAAATACGACTATAACGGTGAAATGCGCTAGGAAGAATTGGGAACGCTTCTTGCCTGTGGTACATTCTGTTAGTGGATTCGTAGTCAGGGTTGATGGGGTCTTCGTATCCAATCTCCGCCGCTCGGCTTCTCTCCTGGTACATGTAAGCCCCCCTCACCAACTTGGCAGCGAAACACCAGCCCTCCCTTCTGGAAAGCTCAACGTCCATGGACACATTATCGAATGCCTCCTGAGCAGAGAGAATTCATTACGCTCTGCCAGATAACTTGATTTTAAATCCAACATTTTAGGAAATGAAGCGCTTTCGCTTTGCTCTTTAGAATTTGAGAAACATATATTCACTAGGCCTGTCACGATATCTATTTTTTTGTTGTAGGATATATTGCACCAAAATATATTGCGATAAACAATATTATTGTCATTTTAATTTTATCTAACGTATTATGTAATGCCAGAATGACAGCATAATAGCATTTCAATGCATGTACACTCTTCCAAAGGACGCATCATGTTTTACTCTTAAGAATATTTCATTTGATGTTAGTCATTTGAACTATTTCATGCAATATCTGCAATATCTGCTACCAGATCTATTTTCAGTTGTCGGACACCCACATAAAAATATTCTATAGTAATTTATAGTAAATATTATAGTGTTATTTTAACCATACCGACACTGACATCTCCGATAGAGATAAAGATGTTGTGCAATCATAAAATTGATTTTTTTATGTATTTGATATACACTACTGGGGTATTTTTTGTGGAGTCAAAAAAAAATATCACAATATCAATAATTTATTTATTTTTTTAGGAAGGAAGCTTTTAGAAGGAAAGTTTCGGTATAAAACAATTAATGTCGCATTACCAGGCAACCTGCATTTCCTCCAGAGTTTCATGAAATTTCAGGTGTTTCATTTGTAATCTTTAGACTTTAACTGCAGTTCACTCTCATTCTGCATATTTTCATTCAGAATGTTTTCAGGGAATTTGATACCGCATCGCGGAAAGAAAAACCTCTGCATTTCAGGACTCGTGTGATCCTTTAAGGTAATCAAAAATCGCTGCTTCCATGGTAGACTCTTAATCAGTATTATCTTAATCAGTGGTTCTCAAACTTTTTTCATCAAGTACCATCTCAGAAAACAATTGTCTCTCCAAGTACCACCATAGAGAGCAGTATCGAAATGCAGTAGTGTAGTTGGCCACAGTTCAAAAATGTGGCAGAACAAATCCTACTATTGAGAATATTTATATTTTCAGTCACTTTAAACATTATAAATAGTCTGAACATTAACACTGTACTGTGCTTATTTGTAAAAACAAAAACAAAAAAAATAAACAAACAAACACAAAAACTAAAAAACGTCAAAATTTAAATTAAAATGTTTTTAAAGTTAAAAATAGTAGGTATCTGTTCTTAAAAAAGAAAAAAAAATTCTGTACTTAAATGTAAAGTATTGACATATAGTAGCCGACTCATCAACACCAGGAAATGTTGCCTGGAACTCAGAAATAAGGCTATATGTCATCATATATTTGTATATAAATAATTTTTTATCAATTTTGAAATATATGTAGCATGTACACATGACAAATTTGATTCTTCCGCGTACCACTAAAAGGAAGCCCGCGTACCACTAGTAGGACATGTACCACAGTTTGAGAACCACTGATCTTAATCATAGAAGCAGACTATTGGTGTCCATGTAAATGTACTGTAGTGAAAGTGGCAGATGAAGTCGCAAGCTGTCAAAGACAGCCCTATTCTCTGCCTTTAAGCTGCTTCCATGAGCCCTCACATTTCATAAGTTTGACGTGTTTCCCCCCTACACGCAACTTTTGTAAAGCGTCTGCTTCACGTTGCTGTGTCAGAATCTTTGCTTGCAAAATACAGCCATACTTTAGAACGCTTGGTTTTAGGTCCGCTGTACTGCGCACGTTGTCTCTGTGTGTGTGTGTGCGTGCATGAGTAGTCCACTTAGAATCCAACATGGAAATCATTTTTGTTTGTTATTGGCATTGATCGTTTTGAAATTCAAATGCCAATTACAAGCCTGTGTTTTTATTACTGTAATAAATACGCCGTTTCGTGACTAATCATGATTAATTACAAAAAAAGTGTGATTGATTATGAATTTTTTAAAATCATTTGACAGCCCTGTGAATTCCATTACATATCTCTTCTTTTTCGACTTTAGAGGTTAAAAATTCAACTCTACAGTTAAACAAAGTGACTTAATTGACATTTTATGAGTTTGAAATAGGCTGCATTTACACAGCAGATCTTGATGGTCAATTCCGATTTTGTGACTGTATCCGATTTTTTTGCTGACCTGTTTACACCATCTTTAAAAGGTGACTCGTATCCGATCGTCTGCATTTACACAGCACACGGCAAAGGTGCAATGAGCAGGAAAAAAAGAGCGGGCGCTGACTGACAGCTGATAATTAAAGAGTGCTCTTTTCTCTACTCCTGTATGTAATCTGTTCACAGCTTTTGACAAGTTGTTTTACTATACTTTATGACAGAAAGGTTCTCATTTGTCCATCTTCTTTTTATAAATAGGCTTTTTTAAACCAGTAGGCATCCTAATGTAATGTCCATGGCGTGATTTATGCATGTGATGTAGCTGCGTTAGTTTGTATTGGTTACGTGGTGGACATTGCACTCTCTCGCTCTCGTTAACATGCTTAAATTCCTGTGCTATATGACAATATAAAAGCTGTTTAAGTCCTTGTGTATGAGATTTAAGGTGTGGAACTCTGCTGAAGTCTGTTCTGAAAAGAAAGCGTCAGACTTGACATTATTTGCTATGGTTTTTAAGGACGCGCGACTCACATTGACAGGTGAAAATCCAATCTACCTGCTTACACTGCAAACACGAGAACACAGATCCGATTCATATCAGATAAATTTCTACATATGAACAGGGCCTGAATCTGATTTGAGTAAATCAGAATTCATGTGATTTGTTCCTGCTTACATGTACATAGGGCATGTCCGATCTTTGCCTCATGGGAGAAAAAAATCGGAATTGAGTCACTTGAACAGTGCAGTGTAAATGCAGCCATAATGAGATTTTACCATCCTGATTCTCTTCTCTTTTGTATTTTATTAGCCTAAATAACCATAACCTAAATAGCCAGGTCTGTCATGTTTTAGGGTCCCATTTTCCCTTGTTTTCTGTTGTGTTCAGTTCCATTTTTGACAGTGTTGTGAGAAAACGCAGCACATTTTTGTAAATTGTTTGCGTTGTGAGGATTTGCAGTACATTTTACTGCAATGTGCATAAAGTTTATACATAAAGTAAGAGCATTCCACAAAATATGATATTCAAAAAAAAAGTTCTGCAACAAGTATTTCTAAATGTTAAACAGAAGGTGGAATATACTGTATTAAGCCACTGTATAAAGCAATATTGAATTTGGTGCAAGAAACCGTAACATTTAAAGCATTAAAGGCATAACCTTATTATTCCATCAGAGTTCATGCACATGTCTTTAATTTACAATCTGGACTTCTATTTCTTTAGGATAAATGCCGACACAAAGATAGACTGCAAGCACAACAGTGATACGTTGTACAGGGACACCAATAATTCAATTTTAATACGATTAAGACAATACTCTGATTAAGACTCTACCATGTAAACAGCGATTTTAGATTACCTTAATCAGGCTAAAGTCATAATCAAAATAAACAGAAATCAAATTAGGACATGTGGAGTATGCTGATTTTAGTCATGTGAATCAAACTATCACTGTCGTGTAGGACTTTCGCCGCATTTTGCGACAGGATAGGCTGTTTGACACTATTCTCTGCACCTAAAGAGTCAGTGAAGGATCACAGACACTTGCATCGCGAAATGCAAAGTTTTTTTTTCCTATACGGCACGCGGGATCAAATTTCATTAAAACAACACTCATCCAGCAGTTCATATACGCATTCAATATCTCGCTTGTCATGGGGGCATGCATGAAATATCCCAGGATGAAAGTGTGAAGCTGCAGTTAAAGTCATCTAATTAAAAATGAAACACCCAAAATTACAGGAAACTCCGGAGGAAATATGGATAGTGTGGTGACGCAATGAGCTTAATCGAATTATGTGCTATTCTTGTCAGGATCATAAAAGAAACATTCAAAAAGCAACTCATGTAAACACCTTCATTATATTATTGTCTTATTCAGATTAAGTCAAATAATTAGATTTCTGGTGTCCATGTAAACATAGTCAATGTTAAATGTCAGTTTTTATGTCGTCTTTTACATTGTGCAGTTGTTATCTTTAATAACAGCATGGTTTCTATACAGCATCTCCCAGTAGTTAAATACCAGAATATCATCGTTTGATCCATGTTAACACTATTCATACGTGTCAGACATGCGTGTGTGTGCATGTGTGTCTGTGAGGCTCACTTTGAGGTAGCACTGATAGGTGTTGAAAACGACAGCTTTGTCTCTGTTGAAGCTTCTCTTCATCTCCACTGTGAGTCTGCTGATCGCAGGCTGGAAATACGTCTGTTCAGCATCCACCATCAGCCTGACACCATTTTCCACCGCATGCTGTTCGGCACATGAGAGGGAAGACAGCAGTACAGTGAGTTAAAAACACATTAATCAGCTGACAAAAAAGATAGCATTTTAATTGATGTAGCATCTGTCTTTCCTGACACAACCAAGGATTTGTCGACAAACATGTAACAACCTCAGCAATAATAGCGATGATATTGATGATATAGAGGTGCTAACAAGCTTTTGCTCAGCTTTTGACACTATAGACCATGAGATCCTTATTTCCGGCCTTGGGAATTTGGTGGGCATTCAGGGATCTGCTCTTAAATGGTTTAGATCTTATTGGTCAAAAATAATCTTTTGTGTTAATGTTAGTCAGACCTTTATATCCTCCAGGCCCCTGACATGTGGAGTTCCGCAAGGGTCTATCCTTGGACCTATTTTATTTTCTTTTTTATATTTTACCTTTAGGATCTATTTTTTGTAAATATAGGGTGGCTTTTCATTTTTATGCTGACGTCACTCAGATTTATGTCCCTCTTAAAAGTAAAGATAAAAATGGCCTTGACTCTCTTACGAGATGTCTAATCGAGGTTAAGACTTGGCTGTCGTCAGTTTTTTTTTAATTTCAATGAAAAAAAAAAAAAACTGAGCTGGTCTGGTTTGGTGATCCTAACCCTCTTTTGGTAAGCTATCAATTTACCAAAAACCTGTTGTTAGAAACCTATGGTTTCATTTCATTATACAATAACTTGCCTTATTACCCTAACCTGCCTAGTTAACCTAATTAACCTAGTTAAGCCTTTAAATGTCACATAGAAGTGTTTTGAAAAAATATATAGTTAAATATCATTTACTGTCAACATAGCAAAGATAAAATAAATCAGTTATTAGAGAGTTTGTTGTACAGTTGGCGGTTCCCTCCTGTTATTTGGTATGATTGCCTTCATATCAGAAGTGTACAGTACCAGAGTTTGCACAAACCGTACCCCAGACCCACATCTTTCAGGTAGACTCAGGTAAGGTTCTTGGGTGTTCACCCGAGGTCAGAAGACATCGTTCACACTAGTTAAACGTACTGTACTCTGATATCAAACAAAAGCAGGTGCGGACCAAAAGTGCTAGTGTGAAAGCATACTCAATCAAATCAAAATCAAAACCTTTATGATTTTCATCTTTTTAATAGAGGCCTACATTTTTAAAGTCAGATTCTTTACCTCAAATGTTGTTCACTGAACGAATTAATAAATTAATTAATTGAACAAATGAATGAATCAATCAATCAATCAATAAAACTTAACTCAGTTTTTTTTAATAAAGATCTAATTTAAAAAAAAAATGTTACATTTTTGTAAACCTCAAAAATTGATTGAATGAATGAACGCTTAAATAAATCAAATCAAATTCATAAACCTTAATGATTTCTGTCTTTTAAATAAAGGAGTATATTTGTGTTTTTATTGTTAAATATAATTTTAAAATCTCAAATATTGACTACTGAATGAATGAATAAATGAATGATTGATCGAACAAACAAATTCACTTTAATGACTTCAGACTGTTCAAATAGAGGCGTACATTTGTTTTTTAAAACCTATTTTAAACTTTAAACTTTGACTACAGCATAAATGAATGAATGAATGAACAAACCAACGAATCAATCAATCAGTCAATCAATCAATCAATCAATCAATCAATTAATAAATGAACCTTAATGACTTCAGTTTTTAAATGGTGAACTACATCTGTTTTTTATTATTCAACCTAATTTTTTAAACTTCAAATGTTGACTACCAAACAACGAATGAACAAATGAACGAATGAATAAATGCATCAATCAATCAATCAATTAATCAACCAATCAATCACTAAACCTTAATAACTTTAGTCTTTTAAATAGTGGCCTACATCTGTGTTTTTATTATTAAACCAAATTTATTTTTAAACCTCAAATGTTGACTACTGAATGAATCAATGAAACAATGGATCAATCAATCAATAAAAGAATCACTCAATCACCTAATAAACCTTAATGACTTCAGTCTTTTGAATAGAGGTCTGTGTTTGTGTTTTAATTTTTAAATCCATTTTTTAAAACCTCAAATGAACGAATCTTAATGAATTCAGTCTTTTAAATAGAGGGTCTGTATTTTATAGATTATTTTACATGTTTTATTTAAATTGTGATTCTGAACTCGAAGTCCCAACCATCCTCAGCATGAAAGAAATGTCCCAACTCTGACTTCTAAAACCCTTCGATCTGTATATATTCCAGGAAACCAATCTGGAGAACAAAAGTGTTATACGAGATCTGGAAACTTTCTTTGATTTGGTACTTCCAGGCTGAAGTTGAAGTGAGTCACACAGCTTGAATACCTCGCGGCCCTTTCACAGCGCGACATAAACCCGATACATGTTCCTCACATCAAGCTGACGGGGCGGAACAGCTCTCTAACCTCCACACTCGGCTGAAGGCTTTCTCACAATCGATCTCTGTTACAGTCTTCATCCATGACTGTCGCTTAGACCATGACCTGCTGACACTCTGCTTCAAAACCACAGGAGAAATGAGCGCACCTTCGCCAAGACGTCCAGTCGCTGGAGCATCCGTTTCATCTGCCTTTCCTCTTCCTCGGTAAACCTGGACAGAAGAGGCTCCAGCTGACCGGTCTGCTCAACAAAAAGAAAAATCAGAATTTGAGAATATATGGGTGCATATTATTTTACTTAGAAAACGTATCTGCTCAAAGGTGCTGTAAGTAAGTTTTTGACTCTTCTAAAGCATAAAAATACCATAATATGTTTGCTAAGTGAACATTCTTGTTTATCTGAAAACAATGCTAAAGTCAGATATTCTACTTTAAAAATGTGCGTTACGTGCCAGAACGTCTGTCTTTGTTTTGGTCTCTTTAACCCGCCCAATGCCAGTTCAGCCAATTACATTTCAGCACCCCGGGTTGCCTTTGTTGAAAACAGCGTATTTCATTCACTCAGTCATGAAGACTCTCAGAGTAGGTGTCCATGACTAAAATGCGACCTCGGGTGGACAGTAGCAGACTCCGAAATGAGATTCAGAGTTTCACATGAGGTTAATAATATATATATTACGAATGTAAACATTAGTTAAGCATGTTACATTGTAACCCCGTGTCCTTACAACATGCTACGTGACGAGATACACAGTATTAAGCAATTTGGCTGTTTGCACCAGACGAAACATGACAGAAATGTAAATACAGGCATTCAGAAGCACAGAATAGTGCACTCACTGCACTCCAGCAAAATGGTAAGGTTTATAATCTAATTAATTAAAATGCATGGGAAATGGCTTTGGCATGTTAGTTGCTGTGGACTATGCAACAAGCTATTGTAAACAAGCTAACGCTAACTAGATAAGTATATTTTAATCGCTAATATAGCAGATTCATGGAAAATTACATCAGTATCAACATTTCTGCAGCATCTAATCTATGAATGAGTCTACATCAATAACATTAAAGAGAATCACTTTATTTAAAGTGAATAAAATACCCTACTAGTGCTGTAATTTAAAAAAACAGTCATTTCCCGCTAACATTTGAGCACTGTAGAGCCTGTTGAACAGCACTGATATGCCACTGTGTTCACATACTCAACAGAAATGACTGTGAGGTTACAGGCTCGTATCTGGCCTGGTAAAAGGTGTGGTACTTTATAAAATTTAAAAAAAAAATTATAATAAAAAAAACGTTTTATTTATTTATTTTTTTGTTGTTGTATACCTCATTTTCTATTATATAATGACACTTATGTACTGAATTTTAGCACTATTTTATCTGGATTAGCTTGTCGGATGTTGATCATAACCACACTTTTTGATGTACCAAAAATATTTCCTAAAGATTTAGAATGTAAGAGAAATAAGAAAAATATTTATTTTTAAAATACAAATGTATTACATCATATATCATTAGTAAAATAGAGAATCTGTTAAAGTTTTAAATTAAAAACTGGTCTATTGTCATTTGTTAGGCAAATAAGATGCCTACCGGCCTACTGGCGGTCCTCAGTCATAATTTGGCCATTCCAATAAAAAAATTATGATAATAATAATAATAATGTAGAGCTTCAAAATTGTTCTAGCCTCTCTTGTAAAAACAAAGAGAACATTTGAAAATTCATGGATAACAACAGCCAAAATAGTATTCAAATTCAAAAGGGTTATAAATACGCAGCTCCTTTTGCATGGAATAATCTACAAACAAAGGTGCAGTTTAAAGAATTGATTTAACTAGATGCTTTATTAAAAATAAACAAATAAAAAAATCATTAAAGTATAAATCATTTAGAAATTAAAAGAGGCGTGTAGATGTTTTGAATAGTTTGTCAATGAGTGATTCATGTTAACTGTCAAATGTTTTTTGTTTGTTAGACCCATGTGACATGCCTACTGCCTAATCTTGGCCAGGACGCTCTTGTAAAAGAGATTTTTAATCTCAATGTGTCTTTCCTGGTTAAATAAAGGTTATAATAATAAAATAATAATAATAATAAAAATATATAATAATAAAAATATATAATAATAATAAAATAATAATAATAATAATAATAATCCCCTTCTGGTGATTCACAACTTTTATTGTCATCTGTCATTTTTTGTTTTAAGTATAAGGTTCAAATTTAAAGTCATTTGTAAAATGTTTTTTGTTTTTTTTCTATTAAAAAACAATACAGCAGCAAAAGAACACTTCACTTACGGTCAGATTGTAAAATTAAAATATTTGTTAGCATTGACCAAAACTGATTAGCTGAAGTCCTGCCGTAGTGACAGCCAACAGAGGTATCAGCTTGGTCATATTTCAATAGGTTATTTTCAATAATAATAAGACAAATAAGTCCACGTATGGAACAAATTCTGGACCTTTGTCATTGAGGGGTGGGTTTTCCGAAACACCCGAACCCTTCCTGGCTACATGCCTGGGTAATCAGTTCACAGAACTCACCGCTGTTTACTGAGTGTAACCACAGATACAGTTGATCTATCAGCGGATCGCTCGTATGTCAGCTTATAAACAGACCAGCTGATCTTCGCGGCTTCAAAATGCTCCTGTTCTGTAGTTACACTTAGCAAACAGTAGTGAAATGCGGTGAACTGACGACCTTCACAGCCAATCACAGTCATTTCTGTTGTGCACATGAACACAATGGCAAATCAGCGCTGTTTAAAAAAACGTGCTCAAATGTTAGTGGGAAATGGACGTTTTAGTACCGATTGATATCGAATTCCAGTATTATTACAGTACTATAGCCTACTTACTGGAGTTCAACATTAATTGAGCAGCAGCCACATAACGGACTCGTGTGTGGAGAGTAGGTGAGATGAACTGGAAAAGCAGGCAGTGGGCCAAGCCATTGTGAGGAAGGGGAGGGGGAGCGTTTGTTTTTCTGCTACTTACCCAATTATTTTAGGTATACATACATATATTTTTCTTAATAGACAGTCTGTTTTTATTTTACAATTATTTTGGGGGCGACAACCCTCAGATGGGGAGGGGGATTTACACCCATGGCGTGAGGATAAAATCTTAAAACTGTGAAGTGTTTATAGAGCCAACTACACCATTAGGAATCGATGACCCTCTTAGTTTATGATGCGGTTATAGGACATCTGTTTCTTACCTGCAGGTTTGGGACAACAAGTAGATCAGATATCTTCATTCTTTCATCTATCAGTCTGTTCCAATCCAGCATGTCCACAATGCTTTGGAGAACACATAAAGCACATCATTTAAGTTCCAGAAGCCTGTTTTTTTTTCTTAACACCAAATGACTTCCATGAATCGTTAGAGAACTGGTCGATTGTACAGAGGAAAGTGCTCTTATATGGGTTTAGCTACTCGGAGGGTCAAGCAGAGTAATGGAGCATGTGTGGAGGAGTCCTCGAGTAGTTCATAAGATAACTTCATTGTCTGCCATTGATTGAGAAGATTTACAAGTCTGAGTGTCGGAACGGCTACGGGAAGCCGGTGTTTCTCACCCTGATGAGTGCAGTCGTCCATCAGAGAAGTAGCTCTGAATGTTGCCTTCAGCTCCTAGCCTTGCTAGACACATCTGTAAAGACAACACACACCTTCAATCATCAGAGCTCCCATTTTAAGCAACGTCAAATACTTTGATTTCACTGAGGGCATGTCTGCAAGTACACTAGTGTTTTTTATAATCAAAGTTTTCCCTGTTTTTTTGGTTTTTTTGATTGTTTGTTTTTTGTTTTTAAATATCCATCCACATGAAAACAGCAAAATGCACTGTGATGCATGTTAAGGTCACGCTGAACCAACAGGGGGCGATAATGACACTTATGCAGAGTTTACACCAAATGGGGAATAAAGTATTTTTACAAGATTTCATACAAGTCAACGCAAAAGTGAGAACAGAGGCGCATAGCTGTCCCGCGGTGCTTTTGCCGCTAAGGCACAGAAGTTGTCTCATTAGCTTCTTCGCCATTTGGTGTGAACACAGCCATGTTGGCCAATCAGAAAGGAGAAAAACCATGCACACACTGACATAATGAGGCAAAAAACCTAGTTGTAGTGTTCACACGACCACACTGTCTCCAGAGTTTAAGAAAATCTTCACCCTGGCCAGAGTTTAGAAAGTTTGGGTTTGATACTCCGAAACTAAAAATACCTGTGTTCACATTGACAGGGACTAAGTCAATACTCTAATTTTAATACAATTAAGACAAAACTCTGTTTACATGATAGACTCTTAATCAGAGATTTTTGATGATCTTAAACTGGCTAAAAAGACGGAATAAACACAAATTGAACTGAATTGAAGGACATTTTAAACATATTGTTATCAGCTATCATATGGTGTGAAATGTATGCTTGTATGTTATGCGTGTGTGTTTCACTTTGTAAATAGCAAATGCGTCACAGCACGCCGCAACTGACTCTTAAAGGGAATGTGAGATGAGGCTCTGATTGGTTTAATGCTATTTATGTTCAAAACACACCCATAACTCATTAAGAAAATGAGTACAACACTGTTAGATCATGGGCCGGGGTGCAACCTGCATTTTTCCATCCTTAAAATAGCAAAAGTGGATTCAGACATGCTCTTAATGATTTTGCGCCATGTGCTTTTAGACTTTGCACCTAGATGGTTAAAATAGAGCCCTATATGTTGTATTTTCTGTTTCTACATTATGCAATTTACCCACATACGATGACTTCCACTTTTCAAAACTTCCCAATGAAATAAAGATTTAGTATTTTATTTTAATAACATACAGTATCGCTGATTATGTGACTAAAGATCACTGTAATGAAAGATTATCATCGCAAGCATCAATTCCCATATTGCACCCTTGAGAAAAATCTCCACTCAAGTTTCTCCATTGCAAATGACCTTGAATAAAAGTCCCATTTAAAATGATACTACATACAAGTGTCTGCTATAAGTCTACTTCATTATTTATCATTATCTTAATTAGATTCTGCCATTAAAATTCTGGACAGTCATATACTGTAGCCTCTAGTGGCTTTGCTGCAGGTCAGATTTTCTACAGCTGCCTTATACAGTAATCTTATACAGATATCATACTTTAGTGTTGCTTGATCTGTGCATTTGGCCGAAGACTGAACCCAAAATCATACCTGCAATTGCTCTAGATCCAGTTTCTGCTCCAGCACCTCCATGCCGTCTTTCCCCTGCTTGCTAGCAAGGAAGCTGAAAAAGCGTCTCCATTTCACCAGCACTTCGGAGAACTGGAGCTGCAGACGCCCGGGAGGGGGGAAGGATGAGGAACCTGGTTAGTTCATGGAGGTGACGGATTTTAACCTGATGTTTTCTGATGAATGAACCCTGCGTGAACCACAGTCTTACCAGGAATTGCGGGCGCCCCAAGGCAGTCATCTTAATAGCCGAGAAACCATCTTCAGAACTTCCACCTGAGCAGGCAGGTGATTTTCTTTTAGAGTTATTTTAGTGGTAACGGCAGCAATGAAAGTGAAACTGGCTCTTTTTTTAGAAGTAATTTTACAGGAGCGCTGAATGAATTCTATGCTGTTATACTTGGTGTCGCAGGTGCATTACAATGGGTGTTGCTCCAATAGTGCTGGCATAATGGAAAACTTGTGCTGCATGCACATTCACAAATACACTATAAAATGCTTTCTTAAGTTGCTAGGTCTGCATGCTTTCTTGGCACTCATGAACTAAAATACACAGCATATCATATGCTATATGCAGTGCTCAACATATATGAGTACACCCTTCACAAATCTCTCATTTTAAATGAATATTTTCTATAGGATGCATTACAATATTATATTTGTACATATACATTCGATTAGTCAATGCTGAAGCCAAATCTGGAGTTATTCTAACAAAAGAACTTATGAACGGTCCAAAATTAGTACACTCAAATTTATATGTGAGGGAATAATATTAAACAAAAAATATTTTTAAAAGAGCCAAATTCAAGAGAAAGACAAAACTGTTTACAATTGTGTTGATATTTTGTAGTTTGTACTTTTTTCCAAATATTTTCCATGAATTTAAATGTATAATCTTTCTATTTCAAAAGTTGTTCTGTGACTAAATATTATTTTAATACATATATCGGTCTAATAAATCGGTTTTGTTCAAATGCACAAAAATAGTTTAACTATATTCACTGAGAAATATAAAAACATTCATTTTCAAAATGGGTTATACTCATTAATGTTGAGCACTGTAAATACAGTTGAAGTCAGAATTATTAGCCTCCCTTTGAATTAGTTTTTCTTTTTTTAAATATTTCCAAAAATATGTTTAACAGAGCAAGGACATTTTCACAGTATGTCTGATAATATTTTTTCATCTAAAGAAAGTTTTATTTGTTTTATTTCGGCTTGAATTAAAAGAGTTTCTAATTTTTTTAACACCATTTTTAGTACAAAATTATGAGCCCCATTAAGCTATATTTATATTTTTGATAGTCTACAGAACAAACCATTGTTATACAATAAACTGCCTAATTACTCTAACCTGCCTAGTTAACCTAATTAACCTAGTTAAGCCTTTACATGTCATTTTAAGCTGCATAGAAGTATCCTGAAAAAGATCTATTAAAATATAATTTACTGTGATCAGTCATTAGAAATGAGTTATTAAAACTATTATGTTTAGAAATGTGTTAACGAAGAAAAAAATCTCTTCGTTAAACAGAAATTGGGGGAAAAATAAACATGGGGCTAATAATTCAGGGGGGCTAATAACTCTGACTTCAACTGTATATAAGAATTAGTGATGAACAAACAATTATAGAAATGTTTCTTAATTACTTAGGAAATAATTACAAAATCTTAATAATGATTTCTGCAAAGTTGTTGCAAACAATTTTTATGGGTTGAATTTAAACAAACCAATTAAATTTAATAACTTGATTTGTCAAACTAAATAATTTGTTTACAACCACTTAATTTTTAAAAATCTAATAAATCAAATTAATCATCTTTGAATCGTTTTTTTTTCAGTGTTCTTTGCACCCTGTTTATGGAAAGTGTCCAACACAAGCTCATTGGAAATATGTGCTTCGACTAAATTTTGTGAAACCACAAAAACGGCAAACAAATAGGTAAAATGAACGTTACGGAGCCTTATGACACCATCAACTTTTGTTCCTTTTCACATTAATGTTATTTGCAGGGACATATTATCAACAAATAAAGACTTTTTTCTTGCAGTTATTCACACAACGCCAAATAAATAACACAAAACACCTTACCAATGTCTTTGACTTGCAATCAAATACATTTGCCTCTAAATATCTCCATATGTACAACTCTTCTTGCATGGTCACTTTGCTCAGTAGTTCATTATGTCCACCTGACAAAAGTCCTGTCTCCTATCCAAGTTTTAGGAACAACAAATAATAACTTGACTTCTAGTTGATCATATGCTATTAAAAGTGGCTTATGTGAAAGTCAAAGGCCTCTAGATTACTCTTATTTCAGCAAAATAAAACATGATTTTTAACATGTCTTGATTTTTAGTTATTTAATTAGGACAGTAAGGTCTGACTTTGCCAAGACTAAAGTCATCACTTAACAGAGATAATGTACAGTATAGAATATAAAGTCATGGTGCAGTGGGAAAAGAATGAATATTGTGTCTGACTCCCATGAGCTTGGAGGACTGCATCCATACATCTCTCATATCACTTATTAATAAAGTCATCTGGAATGCCAAAGAAAGTGTTCTTGCAGGACTTTAAGAGATTCTTTTGATTTATCTTTAATGCCTCCTCCATCTTTACCCAGAAATGCTCAGTAAATGTCTGGTGACCGGACTGGCCAATCCAGGAGCACCTTGACTTTCTTTGCTTTCAGGAACTTTGATGTGGAGGCTGAAGTACGAGAACGAGCGCTATCCTGCTGAAGAATTTGCCCTCTCTTGTGGTTTGTAATACAATGGGCAGCACACATGCCTTGATACCTCAGGCTGTTGATGTTGCCATCCACTCAGCAGATCTCTTACATAGCCCCATACTGAATGTAACCCCAAACCATTATTTTTCCTTCACCAAACTTGACTGATTTCTGTGAGAATCTTGTGTCCATGCAGGTTCCAGTAGATCTTCTGCAGTATTTGTGATGTTTGGGATGCAGTTCAACAAATGATTCATCTGAAAAATCAACCTTCTGTCACTTTTCCAAATGATCAACTAGAAGTCAAGTTACTATTTGTTGCTCTTACATCTGAGATTGACGACAAAACAGTTAGAAGTAATGCGAAATCAAGGTAAAAGTAATGTGAATAAAAAAAAACTATATATGTCTCTATACGTTTGCTTTTAAAAACACTATTGGTTGGGTTTATGTTAGTGGTTTGCTGTTCTTGGGGAAATATACATCAAAACGTACCGTAAGAAACTGATTTCAGCTTCACAAACATGTAGACAGCGCCCACTAGTAGATTTGCCATCTGAAATGCACAACGAACTCAACGCTATCTCTTGGTAATTTGTAACTTTGATTTAGTGGCTAATTCATATGAATTCGTACAATCTCTCTCATTCAATTTAGTACTATTTGCTCATCCCCCAATGGCGGTTGGGTTTAGGGGTGTGGTTTGGTGTCATGCCTACTTTTAAAAATGATACATTTACATACCACTGAACTCATACAAATTAGCCACTACTGTATTTGTGTCCTTGTGAGATCAGACTTAACGAAACACTAATAATAATAATAATAATAATAATAATAATAATAATAATAATAATAATAATAATTCCTTACATTTATATTGCGCTTTTCTAGACACTCAAACCGCTTTACACATTTTTGTGGGGGACATCCCCGTGCAGCATCCACCTGAATGACATAATGGCAGCCATATTGCGCTAGACTGCACACCACACACCAGCTGATTGGTGGAGAGTAGACAGAGTGATGAAGCCAATTATGATATGGGGACGGTTAGGAGGCCATAATGAACAGAGGCCGGTGGGCAAATTTGGCCAGGATGCTGGGGTTAAACCCCTACTCTTTTTCGAAGGACACCCTGGGATTCAACCACAGAGAGTCAGGACCTCGGTTTAACGTCTCATCAGAAAGACGGTAAACATGGCAGTCACTTAGCAGTATAGAGTGCCCATTAATATACTGGGGTGCTAGGACCCACACAGACCATAGGTTGAGCGCCCCCTACTGGTCTCACCAACACCACTTCCTGAGCAACCTAGCTTTCCAATGTGGTCTCCTATCCAAATACTGACTAGGCTTAGCCCTACTTAGCTTCAGTGGGCGACTACGTGAGAGTTGGGGAGCTAGCTGCCGGCAACATATCCACAAAAACATATTTTCGCAAGTTTTTCCAATGAGCCTGGGTTGCAAGTGTCCTAATTACTTTGTGTGTATCTAAACCATTGAATTGCAGCCCCTGGCTTTTGTTTTGCACGCAAGCTGACTTCAATTCCAAAGTTTATTATTACTAATTAGCTTTTCTAAATGCTCTGTTACCTGAGGCTTTGATGCAATTGAGGAAAGTCTCCATGTGCTGGTCACATTTGGCCTCATCGGCATAGAAGTACGTACGAGCGCTCGTTACGCCTTCACGGCGGTCGCCAAACCTTCGGTGAGCTGTGAACTTCTTTTCTCTGTGATCCACTCCTGAAACACATGGAAAGGGGAGAAAAATCTGACCTTTTGCTTCAATCCTACAAACAAATTGAAATGCTAAAAAGGTGTAGATACTCACCAGGGCTTTCTTTCTCTGATGTAGACATGCAAGATCTATCAGGAAAAGAAAAGAAATTGACATTTCTAATAAAGCAGGGTGACTAATGAAAGCGACTACTACTTGTTCTTAAGGCCTTTGTAGAGACCTTTAGCTGACAAAACGAAGAACCAGCAGTTTCTATAGAGAGGAATCAATAATAACTGCAGAGGCTGCTATGAGGTGACTTTACTGTGGTGCACTTGTGCTGTTTGTTTCTCTTCTAGATTTCAGGGTCAGCACTTAGAGGCAAACTCCCGCCTGACGTCTATGCTGATGCCCACATGTGTCTGAACTGCACTGACGCTTGGCCAGCGGTGGCATGGGGCAGTGGCTTGTTTGGATTGAGTTCCAGTGATCTCTCCACCGCCTCTGCACTTCTACATCCACCCACAGCCTCTGCTTTAGCAAATCCAAGAGGTGTATTTGTACAATAAATCCAAGGTTCAGTACATATCCAAGTTTATGATGATTAACTCTTGTGTATTGTTTAAATTGTTGTGTTTTTTTATGTTTGCAACTGTTGTTGACCCTTTGTCTTCCATTATAATGACATTTTTTGAATTACAAAACCATGACACTGTTTTCCCTGCTTGCAAGAGGTAAAACCTATAGTTTTTACTGTTGATCATCTTCTGGCACCATTAACCCTTTAGCAAAAACATTTCTGGCTATTATATGGAATAAATAAATAAATTAATTAATTAATTAATTGATTAATTCATTCATTCATTTTCCCTTGGCCAAGTCCCTTTATTTATCAGGGGTCACCACAGCGGAATGAACAGCAACCTGTATCCAGCATTTGTCTTACACTGCAGATGCCCTTCCAGCTGCAACCCAGTACTGGGAAATTATATAGAATTCTATAGAGTAAAACAGCAGATTATAGTGTGTGTGCCATATACACTTACCATTTTCTGAGAGCTGAGCTGCTTATTTTGATTTTCTCAGGCATATCAAGATGTGCTAAGGTGTAGCTCAAACACACACCATTCTCCATATTGAATGCAGAAACTAAGTATTTTCTCCTCTGCAACTGATAATCAACAGTAAAAAAATTTAAGATTTGACCTCTTCCCAACAGAGAAAACCAGCAACAATCAGGAAAGCACGGTTGCATGCTGTCATGGTTTTGCAAAAAATGTCATTAAAATGGAAGTCAATGGGGCAAAAACAGCTGCGAACATAGCGAAAGGGTAGTAAACTTGTGTACTGTTGAGTTTTTGAAAGCTTTCCAGGCATTTTCAAAAATGTGTGTCAAAATAAGATTGGACACCAAACATCATTTCATTTGCTGAAACAGAGAGAGAGTTTTGGTCAAATTAGGACTTAAAAGCACCCCAGAGTGAATGAAAACATCCGCAAAGTACACATTTAACATTTGTGAAAAACAAAAGTTCACAACAATTTTAAACAAAATGTCTGCTTGGTTTAAATAATATATAGTCAAAATTATTCAATGATAGTTTGCCAATGTTCAATAGAGCAAGGAAATGTTCACAGCTTTTCCTATTATTTATTTTTAGTTTGGCTGGAATAAATGCAGTTTTAATTTTTTTAAATAAATGCTAAGGTCAATATTATTAGCCTCTTTTAAAAAAAAAAAAATGTGATTGGCTACAGAACAAAACACTTTTATCCAATAACTTGCCTAATTATCCTAACGTTCCTGTAGCTAACATAATAACCTGGTTAAGTCTTTAAATTGCACTTTGCAATACTAGTACCTTGAAAATGGCTAGTAAAATGTTATGTGCTGTCATCATGGTAAAGAGACAATGAATTAGTTGTTAGAAATAAGTAGTCAAAACAACATGTCAATAATGTGTTGAACATCACTTGAGAAATAGTATTATCATAATTAAAACTCCGGGTATAATTTTGACTGTATACACAAGTGAATTCTACTTTAAATAATATACAAACCTGTTCAAATGAAAAGAATTTAAGCTGTTTTCAAAACCTTTGATGCATAGATTTAAAAAAAAAAAAAACTTATACATGCTGTTATACAAATTGAGAAAAAAACATTTACGCTGTAATAAAATACTTAACATTTTTACCTGTATTCCGCAGTACAAGAAAAATATCAACATAAATGTTAAGCAATGACAAATGACTATTTGCATGTATGCAAGAGGCTCCACTGTAATCACATATTACCTCCCTTATTTTTAAACTGGAATCTGATCTGTGTATTTTCCTCATATTAAAAAAAAGGAAATGCATTTGGCACACTTTATTCCTGTACCACACATGTCAGCATTATTCAAAGGAAAACACCTTTTGATCATATGTTTTTTAAGTCAAATTTTGCATTGAATTCTTTATTAATGAATTTCTTAATTATTTAAACCCCAGAAAAATATGCAAATATGATGGATCAATTGCCCACAATGACAGACAGACACAAGCACACACACACATGTATAGACGGATGGATGAATGGATGGATGGATGGAAACAGATGGAAACAGATGGAACCAGATAGAAAGATAGATAAAATGAGATAGAACAACAGATAGAACGATAGATGGATGGATGGATGAAATGACAGAACGATAGAACAATTGAACGACAAATAGAATAATAGAACGATGGATAGATTAAACTGACGGATGGACGGACGGACAGATAGATAGACAGATAAAAACTGTCAGAAAGATAGATAAAATGAGATAGAACAACAAATAGAACGACAGACAGACAGACAGACATACAGACAGACAGACAGATGATGGATGGATGGATGGATGGATGGATGGATGGATGGATGGATGGATGGATGGATGGATGGATGGATGGATGGATGGATGGATGGATGGATGGGTGGATGGGTGGATGGATGGAATGACAGAACGATAGATAGAACAATAGAACAACATAGAATAATAGAACGATGGATAGAATGAATGGACGGACGGACAGACATAGATAGATAAAACAGATAAAAAGATACATAAAACGACAGACAGAACAGCAGATATATAAACAGAAAGACTGATAGACAGACAGATGGACTGATAGACAGACAGATAGACAGACAGACAGACAGACAGACAGGAGGACGGAAGGATGGATGGATGGAATGACAGAACGATAGATAGAACAAAAGGATGGATGGATGAATGGATGGATGGATGGATGGATGGATGGATGGATGGAAGGATGGATGGATGGATGGATGGATGGATGGATGGATGGATGGATTGAGAGAACAATAGATAGAACAATAGAACGACAAATAGAATAATAGAACAATGGATAGAATGAATGGACGGACGGACAGACAGATAGATAAAAACAGATAAAAAGATAGATAAAACAACAGACAGACAGACAGACAGATATAACATTTATATGTCAGAAAATAATACAAAAAATGTAATTCATACAGATATAAATGTATTCCTCACTAGTTAAAACACAAACTATCTTAAAGCTTCATGCATTTTCTGCAGCTTCTTCAAGCAAAAGAACTAAATCACGGGTTTGTCTTGGGTCGACATCAGCTGCATATTATATAGCAGATCATTCACAAATCAATGCATGCAAGTCAATTACAGCCGACCGATGGTTGCCATAATAATCATGTCTGTCTGCATGAAGACGCAGCAATAACAGCTTTTCACACAAAACTGATAGCAGGCAGAAACGGCGTCTGAGATCTCAAGGAATGATCAGCCTCGGGTTCCTGAATATTAGATGGCAACCTACTCAAATGCCACATCCTCCATCACACCCCTGATAATGCAGAAAAGCCGAGCTGAGCACTCTATTCTGTATAACAGCATTACAGGATCCATTGGGGTGGATGTTAATGCAATATTGATAGGGGCAGAGGCTCTAAAACACACATCACGAACATAAATTAGCTTTTATTAGCCGGTGACCAGCCTGGGTCCTCTGTGGTTGTAAAGAGCATTTCCAATAAACGCTCCATTTCGGCTCATTTGGTCTGCAGACTGAATGTGTGTGAGATTGTGGAGATTCAGCGCCGCTCGCAGGACATGAGGAGAAATGAACGGAGAAACCCATTTAAAAGGGACAGTTCACCTAAAGATGGACCTCTTTTTTTCTGTTGTACACAAAAGGTATTTTGTAGAGAGATTGAAGCCTGTAACCATTGACTTTCATATTAAATGTTTTTCCTACTATGGAAGTCAGTGGTTACAGGTTTGCAGTATTCTTCAAAATATCTTCTTTTGTTCAGCATAAAAACGAAACTCAGAAAGGTTTAAAATCACTCGAGGGAGAGTAAATAGTGAGGCAATTAATTGTTTTGTTTTTGGTGAACTGCCCCTTTAATCCCTTTTTGTTAAGGGATGATTTGTTAAGGAATGATTTGAATATACTTCAATTATTATGTAAGGGTAGCATGAATTAAAGTTCATGAAGTTTACGTTTAAAGTTCAAGAACTTTTTTTATTGTAACCAAATCAACAAGTAAAGGAAACTATAACTGCATTAACATTTACAATTACAAATTAAGACTGAAAATATTTATAAAGTAATAATAATAAACATACATAACCAAACCGTATGTGCGATTAGGATAAACATCAAAACATTATGGCGCAATTACTGATGATACTTGATGTAATGAGTATATTTTGTTAATTTTGGTATATAAATGTTACAGTACTTTAAAAACAGTTTGTGGGATTTGAGCTTTATATGTTTCTTTAAATGTAAAGTGGAGATTGTTATTATTTGGTATATAAATGCTAAAGTATTTTGCAAATAGTTTGTGGGATTTGAGTTTTATGTTTTTTTTTCTATTAATACAAATAAATAAAATGTTATAAATTGCTTAGTAGGCTGTGTGTGTGTGTGTGTGTGTGTGTGTGTGTGTGTGTGTGTGTGTGTGTGTGTGTGTACACACACACACACACACACACACACACACATATATATATATATATATATATATATATATATATATATATATATATATATATATATATATATATATATATATATATATATGTATGTATGTATGTATGTATGTATGTATGTATGTATGTATGTATGTATGTATATATATATATATATATATATATATATATATATATATATATATATATATATATATATATATATATACTGTGTGTGTGTGTGTGTATACACAGTTGCATACTAGTTCCCCAATTTCTGTTTAACAGAGTTTTTTTTTACACATTTCTAAACATAATAGTTTTAATAACTCATTTCTAATAACTGATTTATTTTATCCATGATGACACTAAATAATATTTGACTAGATATTTTGCAGGTTACAGTAATTAGGCAAGTTATTGTTTAATGAAGGTTTGTTCTGTAGACAGTCGGAAAAAAATTTGCTTTAAGGGGCTAATAATTTTGACCTTAAAATGTTTCATAAAAAAAATTAAAACTACTTTTATTCTAGCGAAATAAAACATACAAGACTTTCTCTAGAAGAAAAATTATTATCAGACACACAGAATTTGTGTGTTTGAAAAATTCTTTGCTCTGTTAAACATCATTTGGGACATATTAAAAAAGAGAAAAAAAAATCTAAATTATATATAATTATTATTATTATATTTATTTTTTCATAATGAATGCCATTATGTATTGTGGCATATATATAATATGGATTTTTTTTTTGTACATTTTGTAATCAGAGTACTCTGAAAACATATAGTAGAGGCGAGTGACCGCAGTGATTCAGCACAGTATTTAGGAGATAAGAAGAAATGACCAGAATAATAGCTAAAACCGAATAATATCTAAAACAGCTCAAACCTCTGACAGCTGCACTTAGAAATGAAAGCAGCGATGCAGAGGAGAATCTCACCGGCTTTCCCTCATAATCCAAATGGCATATCATCTATATCTCCATCTCCCCTTCTCCTCACTCAGTTCTAAAAGCCTTTCGTTTTGTTTTTTAAATCAGGGTAATTTCATCAAATATTGCTTTAAGGATTGTTGAAGTTAAACATTGATATTGTGTTGTTTAAAAAGGAATCATGAAAATGAGCAGTAGTGTAGCCATTTTATTTCTACATACGAGAGATATTTATATATATATATATATATATATATATATATATATATATATATATATATATATATATATATATATATAAAATGATTTTTGTTTTAATGTTTTTTAAAGAGCCCCTTTCATGAGTTTTTGAAAATGACCTTCCATGCAGTGTAACAACGCTCTAAGTGAATGAAAAGATCCAGCTGAGATATCAATCTGAAAGTGCAGCATGTTTAAAAGTACTGAATTTTTAATAAGCAAGTTGATTTATATAATTTGTTTTTCGTCCTGATCTTTAGCCTGTTCATATCAACATTGACACAAAACAATACCAAATATGAAGTGTTAGATCTGGTAAAACTTGAGGGCGCCTTACCCTTTCAAAGACTAGCAGGTGTATGTAGGACTAATGATGACTGAAGATGAGTGAACGTTCTGGTGATTAATGCAATAATACCCTGTAATACGGGATTCGTCGGCTGTTTGTAAAAGGAAGGATCAGAAAGACTATTGATAGACGGGCCTTTTTTTAGAGCTTGATAGGAACTTTATCAGTACACAGATCATGGATCAGTTTTTTCCTCCATTTCATAAGTGTAAGTGCAATTAAAATGGTTGCCTCAATGTTTTCTCTAGCTTGCAAAATATGTAGTTAATTGTGTTTTGTTACTTGTAATCGCTCCACGTGTCTAGTACTGTATCTAGTTAAGTCTTTATATTTACAAATTGCATCTCAAGCAGGGATCACCAAACTTGTTCCTGGAGGTCCGGTGTCCTGCAGAATTTAGCTCCAACCCTAATCAAACACACCTGAACAAGCTAATCAAGGTCTTACTAGGTATACTTAAATCACCCAGGCAGGTGTGTTGAGGCAAGTTGGAGCTAAACACTGACCTTCAGGAATGAGATTGGTGATCCCTGGTCTAAAGCCACATTGAAAATGTGATGCGTGTCTTTCTTTACCATTTTTGTGGGTTACGTTTGTGACCGATTTAAATGCGATCCTTTGCCATTTGTCGTTGCTCTCAGTCGTCATCAAACCAGTTAAAGAAGGAGTTTGGGAAGAAATTAATCTCTGAACGAATCATATGGGAGTAGTTTTGATAATTAGGTAAAAACAAATGCATATTATAAGACAATGAAAGTGTTTTTGACTTCAGCATATCAGCCTGTTGTTGGAGACCCAAAAACCAAAATATTACCTTTTTAATGCATAATAGAGGCTCGTTAAACATTTTAATTCTTTGTTGATTTTATTTCTTGTATTTATTGTGAGAATATTTTATTATTCTTTGATAAACCTGCCTTGCCTTATCTAAAATGTCATCAGTAGTTTGTAACGAATAAATAATTAATAGGTTTTCTGCAAAGCTGTAAATTTATTTTTCCCATAACTGCATATATTTACATGACATAAATTCAATTAATAATACAATTAACTTATTTTTCTAACATTAACTTAACTGCCTGTCAAGCAAACAGATATTACGGGATTGTCTTCGTATCACAGGCTCTTCCACACAATCCAGATGGCGTCATTTATATTTCCACCCACTATATTTCGCTGGGTTTTCAGGCAAGTACATTTCATTTACATTTCCAGCAGGAGACCCTCGAGTATGGCTCTGACACTCTGTAATTTCCAAAAGGTCAATGACATGAACAAATGAAGACTTTTTTTAAAATCAAATGTCATAACGTTGACACAGCTGTTGAAATGAAGGTGAAGCTAATGGTTAAGGAGCTGCGCTGATAATAGAAAGGTCACAAGTTCGGTTTTAGGTCAGAATGAATGACAAAGAGTTACTTTCTGAATTATTAAGAATGAAACTCTAAAGAGAGATTCAGACAGGATTTCTAAGTATCTCAGACCGCCACTGTAATAAGTTTATTTACAAGTTGCTGCGTGTAATTAAATGTGACTGCTATTTGTTAAAAAGATAGGTGTAAATAGTGCTGACAAGCAGGAAACATACAGGGGAGAAAAAATCATTACTGTTAGCACTTTTCAAAAAAAAAAAAATAAAAAAAAATGAAATCCAAATGCTGCTGAAATCTAATAGGCAGCACAGAGGCTCAGCGGTCAGCACTGTAGCCTCAGAGCAAGAAGGTTGCTGGTTCGGTCCTGGTGTTCGTGTGGGTTTCCTCCGGGTGCTCCGGTTTCCTCAACAGTCTAAGGACAAGCGCTATAGGTGTATAAATAGTGTATGAGTGTGTGTGAATGTGTATGGGTATTTTCTAGTACTGGGTTGGAAAGGGCATCCGTTGTGTAAAATATATGCTGGAATAGTTGGCAGTTCAGTCCACTGTGGCGACCCCTGAGAAATAAGGAACTAAGCCGAAGGAATAAATGAATGAATGAATGAAAATGTACTGGGTGGTTGCTAAGGTATGGTTAGATGACTGCATACTAGTATAAAAATCACAGTTGCAATCAGGATTTTTTCACTTAATTATCAAAAAAAAGTGGGAAATGTTTTAAATTCTGTGACCATAAAAAAGCACATTGAAAAATTCTAATAATTAAAAAAAATACTATAACAGTAATAATATAATATAATAATCTTCAATATTAGGGTAAACATAATATATTAGGTTAGGTAGTGTGCAAATTTCAAAGAATGTCATTAAAGAGCCCATATTATACATGAAATAGGGTCATATCTTGGTTGTAAGGGTCTCCAACAACAGTCTAATATGCATGCAAGGTCAAAAAACACTTTCATGGTCTCATAATCTGCATTTATTTTTACCTAATTATCCCAGCGACTCCTGTATGAATCGTCCAGTGATTCATTTGTTCCCAAACCCCTCCTTAGCGCGAAGCTAATCTGCGCTGATTGGACCGATGACAGTCTGTCGCGATTGGTCGACTGCCTTCAGTCAGAAATGCCCAATAGCTAATTAGCAATATAAAAAGTAATCACAGTTCATACACGCTCGATAGTGTAGGCGTGGATTTTAGCTGCCACACACACACAAAAACACACACACACACCTCCGGATGACAACGCTCCCGCTTCCGCCCGCACCCGCCAGGTTTTAGCCTGAGAACCCGCCCCGTTTTCTGCCCGCCGCGCCCGATCCCGCTAGAGCGGGGTAGAACACAACCAAAAATCACCCAGCTATACAGTCCAGACAGCCAAGCTGTCTGTATAAACACACACACAGCACCAAGCACACAAAGCTCTCTCTCGCTCTCTCTCTCTCTCTCTCATACTTTGCACGAATATAGCCAGTTAACCTGATACAGTACACGCGGTTACAAGTAACAAATCATAACTAAATACATTTGCAAGCTAGAGTCAACGAGGCAACAACTTTAATCGCACGTACTTACACTTGAGAAATGGAAGAAACCCATCCTGACGTCCATCAGTAAGTTACTCTTTACTGATCCTTCCTTTAACAAACGCAGATGAAGTATTCTGTGTAGCATGTAGCTTCCAGAAGTTTCCAGTAGTTTCCAACTGCTTGGTCATAATGCTGATGTTTCAACTTTGGGTAGACCCTCGTTAATATCCATCTGCAGTGTGACTTCAATCGACCGGCATGTTTGTGTGCGTGTGTTTGTGGGTGTGTGTGTGTGTGTGTGTGTGTGTGTGTGTGTGTGTGTGTGTGTGTGTGTGTGACTGGGTTTCTGCATCAGAGGGCGGGGCCTCAGGTTTCAAATCTCCCGGGTTTGCGCCTGCACGTGAATAACTTGGTTTCGTTCGTACGTCATGGCGAAACTCCTAATGATTCGGTATCAAGGCGACTCGTTTGAAGCACTATGAGTCGACTCTTTTATAGATGAATCAACCGTTTTAAACACTGTATTCTTACAGATTTAAGCCTTAGCTGGATACTTCACTTCACTTAGAGCTGTGTTACACACTACATGGAGGGGAATTTTCAAAAACCCATAATATGGGCTCTTTAAATGAGTCCAGGGGAGAGGGAGATGCACCTATAATATGATGTATTGTATGTTGTGGGGTAATATTTTATTAATGTGTACATGGAACTTCATCTGTGTTACGGTACCTTGCTGCAATTTTAGTTTTCCTAAAGGGGATAATAAAGTTAAGACTGAGAGCTGCGTCTAATTCGGGTCTGAAGGGGTTAAATGGGTCCAGCGGGGAAGGAAATGTTTCTGGAAATTGATTTATTGTATGTTTTATGGTAAAAACGTGGTAAAATGTGGTCTGTGTTATGGCACTTTGCTGCAACTTTAGTTACCCTAAATGGGATAGTAAAGTTGAGTCTGTCTGAGTCTGAAATTTAATTTGTTTTATCCATTCATTTTCCTTAGCTTAGCACCTTTATTCATCAGGGGTCGCCAGAGCAGAATGAACCGCCAACTTATCCAGCATATGTTTTACGCAGCAGATGCTCTACCAGCTGCACAATGGCCAATTTAGTTTATTCAATTCACCTATAGCGTACGTCTTTGGACTTTTGGGGAAACCGCAGCACCCAGTGGAAACCCACGCCAACATGAGAACATGCAAAGTCCAAACAAAAATGCCAACTGGCCCAGTCAGGACTCGAACCAGTGACTTTTTTGCTGTGAGGCAAGGTTCTTGCTGTGCCGCGGTTGATTTGTTTTATTTTATTTTTATGTTGTTTTTAGTTATTAATGTCAACAAATTAAGTATTCTGAAAAAGTATGGGTTTTTTGTTTATAACGTTTCCTTTTGAAGCAAAGTTTTCAGATATATTTTGATCAAAATGGCAGTAAACAAAACAAAACAAAAAAACTTTTTCCCCTGATATTATAAAGCCTGATAGGGGTTTCTTCGGATCTCTAATGCAATAGATCTGATGCTTGCCTTAAAAAAGGCAAGGTCTGAAGCGTAAATAATCCCACTGTCATCTCAACACTGTATAAACATCTGCTCTTGTGGAAACAGAAAGCAGCTCGCTATTTGTGTGTACCGCAAGGCAAAATTCCTAAACAGTGAGCATGTTCACAACCTCGATAAAAGCCAATCAGAAACAATGGGCCTCGACCAAAACAACCAATAGGATCTTGTGTCTTTGTTTATGTCTGTGACAGCAGATCAAATCTCAGTCTATTTCCGTGGGCTCGTATGAGCACAAATCACAGCATGGCTATTAACCTCTAGCCCCTCTGCTATAAAGTAGTTAGTTTGACAAAAAGCAGGTCTTAAAGTCTCATTCAGACCAATAGATTTTCAATGCAAACTAGGCCAGCCTATGAGGAGGAAAGTTTCTAAAACAAAACAATGAAATGTCTGTCATAATGTTCTCACCCTATACCCGTTTCAAATCTGTTTGAGCTTATGTCTTCTGCTGAATACAAAAAAGGTATTTTGAAGAATGTTAGAAGCCGGTAGCCATTAATTTCATAGTGACATACGATGGATGTCAATTAAATAATTTTTTATTTCTATAGTGCATTAACAATGTAGATTGTCAAAGCAGCTTAGCATAGATGAAGTTCTAATAAATTGAAACTGTGTAAGTCCAGTTTTCAGAGTTGAAGTTCAGTTTAGTTCAGTTCAATTTCACTACTGAGGCATGGAATTTTAAACAGTGATTAAAGAGCCACTATTACGGGTTTTTGAGAATGACATTCAATGTAGTGTGTAACACAGCTCTAAGTGAAGTGAAATATCCAGCTAAGGCTTAAATCTGAAAGTGCACAGTGTTTAAAACTATTGATTCATTTATAAAAGAGTTGACTCATAGTGCTTCAAATGAATCGTCTTGATAACGACTCTTTAGCCGTATCGGCGTGACGTGGATACAAAACTTAAGCCCCCTCAGTTGTTGCGCGTGTAAACCCGGGAAAATTGAAACCTGTAGTCCTGCACACAAGCAAAGTACACAAAGAAAAAGAGGCTAGACACACACTGTAGCAGACACCGGCTGAATTATAGTATTATATAGATATTATTGGAAGTGAAGGTTAAAGTTAGAGCTATTTTCTCTACCCAAAGATGAAACTGTGAAGAGTCAGTGGTTGAGGTTTATTTTTGTAAAAATACCTTGGCATTATAGCCCAGCCTTGTGCTATCCGAGTGCTCCTGGAATCTACGCGTTTACACCAGAGAACTCATCGGCCGTTTGTAAAAGGAAGGATCAGAAAAGACTATTGATGTAAGGGACTGTCAGAACATGAATCAGTTTCTTCCTCCGTTTCACAAGTGTAAGTGCAATTAAAATTGTTGCCTCCTTGTTTTCTCTAGCTTGCGAATTATGTATTTAATTGTGTTTTGTTACTTGTAACTGCTTGTACTGTCTCTGGTTAACTCTTTATATTCTCATATCGCATCTAATGCCACGTTGAAAACGCATCGCGTGCCGATTTGTTTACAGATTTAAAATTACAGGAAATTACAGGAGATTTCCGGATAAATAACAAATGGGTGGGTGGCTGGAGATGGGTTTGAAATACGGGAGACTCCCGGGAAAAACAGGAGTGTTGGCAGGTATGCTCACACATGCACTATGCACTCTGACTACTTCAATATTGTTGATAAGCTGTGCTGGGCATTTCACTCTGTCTCGCGCTGAAGGCTGTCAGTGTTGAACAATCGCAACAGGCTGTCATCGGTCCAATCAGAGCAGTTGGCTTCGCGCTAAGGAGGGGTTTGGGAACAAATGAATCGCTGAACGAATCATATGAGAGTCGCTGGGATAATTAGGTAAAAATAAATACATATTAAAAGACCATGAAAGTGTTTTTTGACCTTGCATGCATATCAGCCTGTTGTTGGAGAGCCTTACAACCTGCCCGGGTGATTCAAGTATACCCAGTAAGACCTTGATTAGCTTGTTCAGGTGTTTGATTAGGGTTCACGCTAAAATCTGCAGGACACCGAACCTTTAGAAACAAGTTTGGTGATCCCTGCACTAGCCTATATAATGCTGACTATAATACAAGAGGGAATCTGATAATGACAAATGTTTCATTTTACCAGTGAAATAAAAGAGTCTAATAATGTTGTCAATTACAAATGACAAGCATATGTCTCAAACATAATAATTCAACTTTAGGATTATGAATAGTTGTATTCTGATGTCATCACTTTACTGTAAATTAACAACCAGGACAAATTTAAAGTCTGTTCAAATCCACAATTTTAAACAAAATTTAGCATTTTAACCAAGAGTAGAACTGCACATAGGCCTATTAGTGTTACTTTACCATATGTTTGAGAAATAATAATAATAGTCTACTCATATGAACCTTTATTTTACATCTACAGAATCATGAGAAAGTCATGATCTTCATTAAAAAATAAATAAATAAATAAATAAATATTTCTCATTTTAGCCAGAATCGTGTAGCCATACTTTGGATTTTAATCATGTTTATACTTACTAAATGCATAGTTTGTCAATGTTTTGGGGCACACTATCTTATGAAAATGTGCTCAAGACTAAACTAAAAAGTTTTATTGAAAGGACCCTATTATGCCTCTTTTTACCAGATGTAAAATAAGTATCTGAAGTCCCAAGAGTGTGTATGTGAAGTTTCAGCTCAAAATATCCCACAAATGATGTTTTATAACTCTTTGAAACTGACCCTTTTAGGATTTGATCCTACACTGTTATACCTAAAGTTATATTAATTCAAAATACTTAGATTCTATAAACATAAATACCAAAGTTTTTGCTCAATTACTCCATTTGTTTGGTTTGTTGTATGATTTGCATGATATTTTTTATTCCATTGGAATGTTTAAAGTGAATGTACAATACTTACCAGAGCTTATTCTAGTCAGTTATCAAAGGGACAATGTGCAAGGAAACGTGATTGGCTTTTTGAACTGATGTCACTGGTGGATACAGTACATATAAACAGGATATATTTCTATGTCTGCTAGTCAATATGAGCACAATTTCATACTTTTGTTTCAAACAGCCCATACATTGTTTTCCTTTAATAAACAAAATATGTAACAGTTAGCAAGAAAACTAGATTAAGATTAATGTAAGATTAAGATGTGTCTAACATTAGGTTCATGTTCATTTTCACACGTTACTGTTAAAAAGTATAATTTAAGTAAACTTAAAAAGTACTGATTTTTCAACAAGACGAAATGAGCTTTTTCAGGGCAACGAGTTTACATCTTTTTTTTTAAGTTCAATCAACCTGTAAGGGCTTAGAGCAGGGGTCACCAATCTCGGTCCTGGAGGGCCGGTGTCCCTTCAGGGTTTAGCTCCAACTTGCCTCAACACACCTGCCTGGATGTTTTAAGTATACCTAGTAAGACCTTGATTACCTTGTTCAGGTGTGTTTGATTAGGGTTGGAGCTAAAATCTTTAGGGCACCGGCCCTCCAGGAACAAGTTTGGTGACCACTGGCTTAGAGTGTAATTGTGCTGTTTTTGTGGCTGTCGCTTTAAATTCAAATGAGATTGTGCTCTTTTCAAAAGAGGGCGGAGCAACAAATGCCTGTGTGTCAGTATAGTGGCAGATTCAAAAATAAGATTAACATACTATATGCTAATGAGGGAGAGATTGTCACTAATGGGCGGGGCTTTCCCCCTCTGATCACATGTACAAAAAGGAGAATGTCAATCAAAGTGTTTCTGCAGACTGTTTTTATCAAGTGTTATTTTAAAAAATAAATACATTTTTACTAAAAGAAGCTGGTCATATTCACAGACTGCTGCCACAGAACTGTTTAAACCCCTTATAAAGGTGATTTGTGCTTAATAGGTCCCCTTTAAATGGAAAAATAAACTTTAATGATTGCCCCCAAAAAAAATGGAAAACAGTAAATACCAAGAAAGAAAAAAAAACATCTTAACAAGCTGCTTTAAATTAAGCTAATTAAGTGCTATGGAACAAAATAATTGCACACATTTACATTCCACTCACACACTGATCACTGATTTATTTATTTGCCCATTAATTAGTCAAGTTTGGCTTGTGTGCTCTGCAAATAAATGCCAAAAAACGAATTAAAGGGATAGATCACCCAAAAAAGACAATTTACTCTCCCATTGAGTCTTTCAAAATCTTTAGAGTAATTCTGAAAAGAAGATATTTTGAAGAAAGCTAAAAAACTGTAAACATCTTCAGTAGGAAAGACAAATACTATGGAAATCAATGGTTACAAGTCTCTAATATATTTATATATTTTTTTGTGTGCGTGTTCAACAGAAGAAGGAAACTCAAACAGGTTTGAAACGAGTAAATTATTATCTTTTTTTTTTCATTTTGGGGTGAATGCCTTTAAGATAATCAACTGAACATCTTGAACAACATTCTACTATCAAAATGAAAATAAATTTTAAATAAATTAATAATTTAATGTTTTATTGTAAATGATTACAATTACAAAATCCATGCTAGGAAAAGCAAAGATAATGGAAGGTAATGGTTACAGGTTTTCAGCATTCTTCAAAACATATTCTTTTGTGTTCAAAAGAAGAAAAAGAAACTCAGGTTTGAAACAACCGAGAAAATTGTGTTTTTTTTTTATGTAAATTATATTTTACATAATTTAATAATTTAATGTTTTTTACTACACCAGTTTACAACATCTACATTCATTCTAGGAAAAGCAAATAAAATGGGAGTCAATGGTTACAGGTGTTCAGCATTCTTCAAAATATCTTCTTGTGTTCAACAGAAGAAAGAAAAACTCAAACAGCTTTGAAACGACAGGGTAAACTTTTTTCTTCATTTTTAATATATCAACATCCATGTTAATAAAATAAAATTGAAGTCAATGGTTACAGGTTTTCAGCATTCTTCAATATATCTTTTTTTGAGTTCAACAGAAAAAACAGGTTTGACCGAGTAATAGATTTTTGTTTTCAGTTTTAGGTGAACTAACCCTTTGAAATAATCAGCTGAACATCTTCAACAACAATCTCCCCCAAAAAAAAAACAAAAAAAAAAAACAAACAAAAAAAAACATACATATATATATACATACATATATATATATATATATATATATATATATATATATATATATATATATATATATATATATATATATATATATATATATATATACATACATATATATATATATATATATATATATATATATATATATATATATATATATATATATACATACATATATATATATATATATATATATATATATATATATATATATATATATATACATATATATATATATATACATATACATATAAATTTAAATAATTTATATGTGAATTTGTGTGTATATATATATATATATATATATATATATATATATATATATATATATATATATATATATATATATATATATATATATATATATATATTTTTTTTTTTATTTAATACCAGTTTGCAACAGCATCCATGCTAAGAATTGCAAATATAATTGAAGTTAATGGTTAAAAGTTTTCAGCACACTTCAAAACATCATATTTTGTGTTCAATTTAGAGCGAATAAACAAAGACAGAATTGAAGTTTTTGGGTTAATATTATTTGAAACCTGGTCGTTTGTTCGTTTACATCAGAACTTACTCCATTTCTTTCCTCTCAGCCTCTTCCTGTGAGAGATCCTCTTCTACACTGTAATCCAGCACAGCTCCCACTCCATACGCCTGGTTCTTCTGTACGACCGGCCTGATGGACTGATGGTCCTCGCCTGCCACAAACTGACCGTAGAACGTCATCTTCATAAACTGCTCAAACATTTTCTGGCCCAAGAGCTTCCTGCTGAGGTCTATTATCTAGAGGTGACAAGAACAAAAGTGCTTACCAAACATACATTTAAAGTCAACATTATCAAACCTCCTCTGATTTTTTTTCCCATTTTTCAAATATTTCCCAAACAATGTTTAACGAAGCAAGAAATTTTTTAATAGTATCACTGATAATATTTTTTCTTCTAGAGAAGGTCTTACTTGTTTTATTTCGGCATAAATAAATGTAGTTTAAAATTTTATAACCATTTTAAGGTCAATGTTATTAGCCCTCTTAAGCAATATTTTTTTATTGATTGTCTGTAGAACAAACAATCATTATACAATAATTTGCCAATTAGGCTAACATGCCTAATTAAGCTTTTAAATGTCACTTTAAGCTGAATACTAGTATTCTGAAAATATATCTAGTAAAGTATTATTTACTGTCATTATGGCAAAGATGAAATAAATCAGCTATTAGAAATGAGTTATTAAAAAACTATTATGTTTATACATGTGTTGAAAAAATCTTTCTGTTAAACAGAAATCAGAGGGAAATATACTATAAAGGGGGGCTAATAATTTTGCAGGGCTAATGACTCTGACTTACTGTACATGTAAAAGTATGATCTTAAATCATATTGAACAATATTTATTAACTGCAAATGAGATTTTTTTTTCTTTTGCAAAACTCTCAGAGATGGACATGATGTTTGCTAGAACTGAGCCCAGGTGAATACTAGTGGGTCCATGGAAATGTTTGGAAAAAAAAGGTAACAAACAACTTATTTAATTAATAAAACAGATTAGAAAACCTTAAAAAAATACATAAATCAAATTGCATTCAAAAAAATACATGTCGAATAAATTAGCTAGACAAAATATTAGATTAAAATTATGTATAGGCTACATTTTAATTAAGTCTAAGCAATAAATGCAGAAAAAATCCTCAAATAAATAAAACATAATAAATAAAACAAAACTAATTTAAGCAAATTAATCAACATTAGATTAGACAAATACATACAAATGATATCAACATTAATAATCAAAAATATTTAAATAAGTAAATAAAGAAATAAGTACAGTACAAAAAATGGCTCGAAATGCATTGATGCATCTTAAAAGACTAAATATGTTCTAAAACATATTTCAGGCCTTTTTAAGATTATACACATTTTCACTGTTCAAATCTGGTCTTTGTGCAAGAAAATGTATACTGTAGATGCCTTTACATGTTTGAATGGGGTCCCATGCATAAGAATAATTACATTTGAGGGTCTGTAGATAATCTGTAAAGATTGTTTAATAAATTCATTTCAAGTATATTTGTATAGCACTTTTCATGATAATTATAGTTTCAAAGCAGCTATGCAAAAGGTGCACATTATTGTATTGCAACCAAATTTGAAAAAGTTAAAGTTATTAGTTACCATAAATTTATTAGTTGCTAATAACTTTAACTAATTAACTAACTCTAAAACATACACTCGCCGGCCACTTTATTAGGTACACCTGTCCAACTGCTCATCAATGCAAATTTCTAACCAGCCAATCACATGGCCTGTAGACATGGTCAAGACGATCTGCTGCAGTTCAAACCGAGCATCAGAATGAGAAAGAAAGGGCATTTAAGTGACTTTGAATGTGGCATGGTTGTTGATGCCAGACGGGCTGGTCTGAGTATTTAAGAAACTGCTGATCTACTGGGATTTTCACACGCAACCATCCCTATAGGTTTACAGAGAATGGTCAGAAAAAAAAGAAAATATCCAGTGAGTAGCAGTTATGTGGGCACAAATGCCTTGTTGAGGCCAAAGCTCAGAGGAGAATGGCCAGACTGGTTCCAGCTGATAGAAAGGCAACAGTAACTTAAATAACTACAGCTACAACCGAGATATGCCGAAGAGCACATCTGAACACACAACATGTCCAACCTTGTGGCGGATGGGCTACAGCAGCAGAAGACCACACCGTGTGCCACTCCTGTCAGCTAAGAACAAGAAACTGAGGCTACAATTTACACAGGCTCACCAAAATTGGATAATAGAAGATTGGAAAAACGTTGCCTGATCTGATGAGTCTCGATTTCTGATGCAACATTCGGATGGTAGGGTCAGAATTTGGCATCAACAACATGAAAGCATGGATCCATCCTGCCTTGTATGAACAGTTCAGGCTGCTGGTGATGGTGTAATGGTGTGGGGGATATTTTCTTGACACACTTTGCGCCCATTAGTACTAATTGAGCATCGTGTCAACGCCACAGCCTACCTGAGCATTGTTGCTGACCATGTCCATCCCTTTATGACCAAAGTGTACCCATCTTCTGAGGGTTGAAACAGGATAACGTGCCATGTCATAAAGTGCAAATCATCTCAGACTGGTTTACTGAACATGACAGGCATGATGCTATCATGTCAATATGGACCAAAATCTCTGAGGAATATTTCCAGTACATTGTTGAATCAATGCCACAAAGGATTAAGGCAGTTCTGAAAACAAAAAGGGGTCCAACCCGGTACAAGTAAGGTGTACCCAATAAAGTGGTGTATAATATATATATATATATATATATATATATATATATATATATATATATATATACATAATTAACCTGCAGTTACGGAGTATATAGGTGATGTCTGTATGTGTACATGTTCAATGAAGTGTATTAAGTGTATGTGTTGTTCTCGAAGTCCTAGATGATTGGCATCATCTCTTCACAGGTCTTGGTTCTCATCAACTGTTTGAAAGTCAATAAACCCTTTTATGTCTGTCTCTTACTGTTGTTAATAATTATTAAAGAGTGTGTGTATGTGTGTTTCTACCTTCATGTCACCTAAAGGTCAAACAGGCTTGCATGTCTGAGGTTCATTCTTCCACTGCCAGTAATCTTGAATCATGTAACTCTACACACTCACTAACCACATGACTTTTCCCTGGCATGGTGCCATCCTGTCATTGGTCTGAGACACTTCAATGCCACATGAGTAACTCTAAACAGGTCTGTCATATTCAGTGCATTCAGAAACAAGCTGGCAGGGACTCTTTTTTCTTCAACGCTGCATGACTGAACTCGTATGAGCATAAAACACACTACATACCTCTTTATTCTTATCGACCAGTATGTCATAGGAGCACAGTTTGAAAACGACCAAGCTTCTCAGCAGCTCAAGAGTGTCTTTGCTCTTGTAGGCTTCTCTGGTCAGTTCAAAGTCGATGGAGATCTTGCTATTGAAGGAGTCATGCTCACTGCTGTTAACGGACTCCTCTTGTGCGTTTGTTTTGGTTTGATGATAGCGACAAGTGGAGGTCACCAAATTTCTAAAACTTCGGTCACGAGCCGCGAACCCAAATCTGGGTAACGTTAGAGTTTTGCGGAGAGACATCAGCCCGAGACTCTAATGTTGACAATGTTCATAAAATAAAAAATGATCCACTGCTAGTGCTGAAAACCAACCGAACACATTGAACGCTACCTGTAAGTCCCGCCCCGTATTCTAGTTTGGGTTGTCTGATTGGTTCAAATCACGTGACGTTTCATGTTTACTAACTTACTGCAAGCATGACATTCCATAAAAGGGATGCCGTTGCATAAATGTTCCGTAAGAGAAACGTAGGTTTCGTAACGTACGCATTACTTGATGGAGTTCGACGTTAATAATGTGGTGATACCGGACAAATACAGTGCATAGAAGTGGTTAACCAGGTTAAAACAGATATTCGTCTTGTTTAGCTAGCTCTTTGTTGTTAGTTTTTTTTAAGCTTCAATAACAAACAAAATTGAACCTAAACCGAAACAATGCCAGTGATAGTAAACAGAGCACGTTAATTTATATTATAAATACATATAAAACAGTTAAAAGGGAGGAACAAACATAAATAAATAAAACAAATAGAGCAAGAGGAAACGAGGACTGTATGTATATCCGTGATAAATCCAAAATAATTATAACATATTCTACGAATCTATCCCTTATTGTTTTTTTAACTAATCTAGGAGATATAATAAATACATTAATTATCTTATCTTGACGTGAAAGTTTGTTGTGTATGTTTCGTTAAGTTAACAGTGGAGGGAGCTGTTGCATAGTTTAAGCAATTCATTTTTACAAGACTGGGTGTAAATATATGGATGTCATGTATAACAGGCCTGTAGCCAGCCTGAAACGGGTGGTTCTTTTTTCTGAAAAAGTGGACAGTTTTTTGCTGCTATTCGCCTCGTTTTCTATTCAATTATGCATTTAAGTGATATTTTTTAGAGTTAATCTGGATCAGCTTTTCGGATTGTGATAATGGCCACACTTTTTGCTGATGCACCAAAAATATTTCCTACAATTTTGTCAAAGTGCTCACCGTACTTTTTTAATACAAAGTATTTATTTACAAACTTGCATTTAAACTAAGTTAATCCAGTTTTATAAATATTGTTCTGAGTTTAACAAGAAAATGAATAAACAAATATAAAAAAATACTTATTTTTAAATACAAATTTATTATCATTCAACATTTAAAAAAAATATATGAATCTGGTAAATCTTGTTTTAAAATAAACTGTAGCCTATATGGGCAAATAAAAACTGGCCAGCTCATTCAACTTTTCTCCGTCAGAATTTGGCCACTTAAAGCCTTCTTCTGTCTCTATATGTCACAACTTATGATGGCATAGCAGTCAAAAATTAGATAAATTGAATCATATAGAGTTCAGATTCTGGCCCTGGTCAGTGGGGGGTGGGTGGGTCTTCCAAAAATTAAACTTGTAAAAAAAAAAGTTCAAGCAAAAATTTAAATAATATAATTTCCTAACGTTACACTTTCTTCCCAAACCTTATCTGAGTTTTTTTCTTCTGTTAAAAACACACACACGCACACAATCTATTTTTAAGAATATGAAAAAAATAATAGCCAATTATCTCTATAGCATTTTTCCATGGATGCCAGCACCTGCCGGTTTCCAACATTCTTCAAAATATCTTTTGTCTTGAGCAGAATAAATTAAATCAAACAGGTTTGGAATGACTTGTGTGAGTAAATGGTGAATACAATTTTCATTTTTAATGAATTTTATGAAAAGAATGGAAGAGCTCTTTCATCTTTAATGAGATGTAAGCAGGGTACGATAATAAAAGCTTAATCCCCCTGAAGGACATGGGGGGGTGGGGGGTGGCAATTAATAGTGAGAAAGCTTTCTCTGCTCTGTATCTTAAATAATAATAATAATAATTTAAATAATAAAAAATACAAATATTTGTTTTACCACCCCACAACAGTTCATAGCGCATAATCTAATCACAATAATCTAGATCAGTGTTTCTCAAACTGTGGTAAATGTACCACTAGTGGTACGCAGGCTTCCTTCAAGTGGTACGTGGAGCAATTGCTGAATAATAAAAGTAAAAAAAATTAACCACTTTGATCTAAATTCTAATTTAGGTATGTAAATCAAATTTATATATTTGAAATAAAAGTTAATGTTAAGATTTCAAAGATATATGTTGCATGTATATATTTATTATTTGTATTTTTAAAAATGCATCAAAAATATTATACATGAATATGATGACATAAGCATATATTTACGCGGTTTAAGGAACATTTCCAGATTTTGATGAATAGGCTGCTATATGATAATAATTTACATTAAAGTACAGCAGTTTTCTTTTCACTTTTTAGGATCAGTGCCATTTTTAACTTTTAAAAGCATATTTTAATTTAAACGTTAGCGTTTTATTTATTTTTTACCTGTAAGCACAGTAGGGCTACAGTGTTAATGTTCAAACTATTATTAACGTTTAAATTGGCTGACAATAATAAATATTCCTAATAAGAAGAATTAATCTGCCGTTTTTGAACTGTGCAGAGCTGTAGCTATACAAAATTAGGTCTATATGCTACTGTACTTCAATAGTTATTATGGTGGTACTTGGAGAGACAATTTTTTTGAGGTGGTACTTGGTAAAAAAAAGTTTGAGAACCACTGATCTAGATGACTGATTGGCATAGTAAGTGTTCACAAAACATTTTGTTATTTAAAATAGCCTTTTGGACGCAACTTCTAAAATAGCTAATCAGAGGTTACTGTAGGTCAGAATACACTGAATATCACTCAAAACACTGAAAACACTTATCACATATATGATGAAAATCATCTTTTGAGAGCTGTTTGGACAGAATTGTATGTAGGGGTAGAAAAGGTGCACTTTTACGTTTTAATAATATTCTAGATATATTTTAAATAGATACAGTTGAAGCCAGAATTATTAGTCCCCCTGAATTATTAGACCGCTTGTTTATTTTTTCCCCAATTTCTGTTTAATGGAGAGAAGATTTTTTTCAACATATTTCTGAACATAGCAGTTTTAATAACTCATCTCTAATAACTGATTTATTTTATCTTTGCCATGATGACAGTAAATAATATTTGACTAGATATTTTTCAAGACACTTCTATACCGCTTAAAGTGACATTTAAAGGCTTAACTAGGTTAATTAGGGTAACTAGGCAGGTTAGGGTAATTAGGCATATTATTGTATAACATTGGTTTGTTTTGTAGATTATTGAGAGAAAATATAGCTTAAAGGGACTCATAATTGTCCTTAAAATGGTGTTTAAGAAATTAAAAACTGCTTTTATTCTAGCCGAAATAAAACAAATAAGACTTTATCCAAAAGAAAAAATATTATCATACTGTGAAAATGTTCTTGCTCTGTTAAACATCATTTGGGAAATATTTAAGAAAGAAGAAAAAAAATTGAAGGGGGCTAATAATTCTGACTTAAACTGTACATAATTTTGGTTCACCGAAGCATATATTAGACAAACTAAAATTACTGAAAAAGTTGATTTGATTTGGTCGACAGTGTTTAATTCGCACGATGTAAACTTTTGCGCGCGTGCGCATAATGAGACGAGACTGGCAGCGTGAATACGGCGGGCATGCGGATGGGGTCAGTAATAAGGGGGGCTGAATGGCTCCATGGTTTACTCCTAAGCATAGTATAGTCACACCCACTCGATGAGGAGCTGTTCGGGTGGTTTCGGTTAGAATTTGGGAAACCGCTGCACGCCAAAGAGAGCAGGCGCACCGAATTCCCAAGAACCAAAGCCAGAGATAGGATCACTAATTAGGAATTTCCCTACTGAAAAGAGAACAACGAACCGTTTTCCCGTTTATTTTCCAAAATGGACGCACATAAAGTTTGGCAGAGTTTTTCTGTCACTTTTTGAGGCACATTTTCTCTCTGGAAAAATCAGCATTTTGCAAAACAATAGCGGAAAATTTGGGAATACCACAGTGGGAGAAGTTTCCAGCAATGCAGCAGTTACAGCCACTAACGCTCGGAGCGCGTAATAAAAGCAGAAGTTCTCCTCAGGAACTAGTGCTGGACGGAGGGAATAACAGTTTGGTTTTATAACTTCTCTTCGCCCTCTCCTCCTCTTTTCTCTCCTCAACCTCTAGAGTCTGAAAGAAAGTGGATAAACGACTTATGCGGATAAAATTACTTCCAAACGCTTGAAGTCGAAGGTTTTGGGACCCCGGAGATACAGAATACCCCATCTGAACTTCGAGAGATTGTAAAAGAAAGGAATGCTGAGCAGAAGAGGCGCATGGAGAGATGCTGTTTCTTCTACCATGGATCTAAAGTGCACTTTAGCGGCTGTAGTGCTTTTGCTTATATGCTTGTGTCCAGCTTTCAGTCAAGAACTCAATCCAAAGGGCAGAAACGTGTGCAGAGTTTCAGGGTAAGTAGTAACTTTGTGTGTGTGTGTGAGGGGGGTGTTCTTGGTATTATTCTGCAAAGGCCATATTTGAATAGAAATCACATTTAATGCAGCAGTAATTGATACCAATTAAATAATGTTTTTTTTTTCTGAAAACTAATTAAAATGCGTATTATGACGTAAATTAAAGCTCTTACATTAATCTTTTTGGAAACTCTTATGTGTTGTTTGTGATTTTTATATATTACAAAATGCAATGCAAATGCGACTGACCTTTAAAGCCTTTTATTAAAGCTGATTTCTCATGGCATTTAATAGTAAATGATTGGAATCTGAAGTGTGTCAATCATGCTGTTTCACATCTGGGTCACTGACACACACTGAGAGAAAGGGGGCGACACGTCTGACCACTGCACTGAAGTCGTGGCACAGCTGAGAGACTGTATAAAAGCCTAGTAGAACAACAATTGCATTACTTGGTGTTGCTTCTTAAAGGACTAGTTCTCCCAAAACTGACACTTCCTTTTACTTGTTCCGAACGTTTAGGAATTTCTTTCTTCTGTTGAACACAAAAGAAGATATTTTGAAGAAAGTTGGAAACATGTAACCGTTGACATCCATAGTATTTATTTTTCCGACTATGGAAGTCAATGGTTATAGGTTTCCAGCATTCTTTAAAATATCTTCTTTTGTGTTCAACAGAATGAAATAAAACTTCATTTATGTTTAGAAACACTTGAGGTTGAGTACATTTTAAATTCAGGGTTAGCTATCTCACATCTAAAATTGCACAATAACTTAAATGAGAAAAACACAGATCTTCTGAAGTTTAATAATCTCTCAGTTTACTCAAACTGAAAGACTTGAATGGTCTGTGCAGACTGCAAACTCATCTAAACACAGAGGTCATCAAGGGTGTGACATCCAACCCTGTATCCATGACCTACATTTCTTTCTTTCTAAGAACAGAGGAAGGCACATCACAATTATGATGACGACAAAAAAAAAGTATGAAAAAAAGGAAATGAATAGTTCAAATACAAATTTAAATTCTGCCATTATATACTCATCCTCAATGTGTGTGAAGAAGAATATACTGACTTCTGACTTCCTTTGCGTTTATGGAATAGGACATCAATGGCTGCTTTTTTCCAACATTCTTCACAATATCTTATTTTTTTGTAAATAGAAGAAAGAAATTCATGAAGTTTAGAACTACTTTAGTTTCAATTTTAAAATTGATTTAACATTTTTTGGGTGAACTAACCCTTTACAAATATCAAACTATAGAAGCATTTATAAGAACAAAACAATTATAAATGTACAGTAGAGAGGAAAGAAACCTTGATTGACTTTGCAATGGCTTATGCCACTGTCTGTATTTAGTTAGCAGAAGAGAAAATAACTTATGTGATGAAAATTTCAGAAGGTTTTCTACGCTCAATCTGGGGCATTTTTTCCTTTTAATGCATGACTTTTTTGTGATTTGTAATTTACATTTGCATTTATTTTTTTATGTATACAATTGTGTCTAAAATACTATAGCAGAAATCAATTTTAAACATTAATATGTCTAAATAGTGCCAGTAAAAGTTTGTAAATCTTTTGATTCAAACTAAATTGAAAGTTGTTAATAAAATTGTCATTAGCTATTAGGCGTGAGCCGGTATGAGATTCTGACGGTATGATAATCTTGGATAAAAATATCACGGTTGTACGGTGTTGTGATTACTGCTCTAAAATTTATTCTTTTTAAATGTCTGGGTAAAAAAACAAAAACTTTTTTTCCTCTTTGAACTCAAAATATTTTATTTTGAGAAACATTTATAATATTTTTGAGCAGTAAACATGTCAGGCTAAATAATTCAGATGTATCATTGACTTCTGCTGTCTTCATTAGTTTTAAAAACACTGATTTGTTTACAATTTAAAACAGAATCGTTGAATATCTTTTCTGCTGGAGATATTGTTGTCCTAAAAAAATTTGGTGGTTTAAAAACCATGACTTTTCCAAACCACGGTGCACCTTAAATAAAATTGTTTTCACTAAAAGTTCTTTTGTTGCATAGGGAACGCAAAGGTTCTTCTATGGCATAACCTTATAAACCTTTCGTTTTTGTTCTTCTTAGCACTATTATTTTTCAAGATTGAAGTTGCCTACTTATACACTGCCATTGAAAGCTTTTGGACAGGATTTAAGTGAAGTTCACGTTAAACTAATTTCGAGAGAAGCAAGCGCTCATGACTGACCCAGCTAGCACATATTAGCTAATCGCGATTCTCCAATCAAAGGATCCTAAGTTTCTCTATATATTCTCATTTTTTCTTTTTAAAACTATCTTTGTCTGAAAGAAACCCCCCTCCTCCCTTTCTTCCACCTTTATCTAAAATGGGTGGCACGGTGGCCCAGTGACTAGCACTGTTGCCTCACAGCAAGAATTCCAATGGCTCCGGCACCTCGCTGGACCATCTAGTATTTCTGTGTGGAGTTTGCACATTCTCCCCGTGTCCGCATAGGTTTCCCCCGGGTTCCTCGGTTTCCTCCCACCGTCCAAATATGCTCTATATAATAGACAAAAAAAACAAACCTAAGTCTCAACCTAAGAGTTTTGAGATCGTCCTGAGCTCAATCTCCCCTCGCCCCGCAAAGGAAGGGAGCCCTGGACTCGAGGATCGCTTGAACTCAGGACTCTCTCCTGGGACAGCATACCAAACAAGCTTTTATAAATCATGGGCTGAGTGTGAACTCTTGTAAAAGTCTTCCTTACACAGATGACATGTTAAAACCAATTCCGACATAGGTATTCAAAAAAAGCAACAAGGCACTTTTCAACTACATGGTATTAGGCATGGGCCGGTCTAAGATTCTGACGGTATTGACTTTATTCTAAAATGCGGAAGTGCGCCTGTTTTCGCGATTGTCTTAGAACTTCCGATTCAGTCGCCTATGGGAGAAATGACTAGGAATAATAAATGTCAGAAAACGGTCAAACTACTTGCTCTACAAACAAATGTTTGCATGACTATACAGACCAAGTAGAATAATATATTAAGAAAATATCGAATTGCAACATCAAACAGCGTAACGAGCAGTTTTTAACATCAAAAAATGAATGGAAGTGAATGAGACCGGAAGTCTCAAGCCAAAAAGATTCAAATGGCAGCGCCCACCCATCGGTGGAGAATAAGGTGAATAGGATAACCTTGGATAAAAATATCACGGTTTCACGGTGTCACAGTATTATGCTCACTCCTCTAAAATATATTCTTTTCAAATGTCTAAGTAAAAAACAAAAACTTTTTCCCTCTTTGAAAACAATATACTCTATATTTTTTAAAAACATTTATAATATTTTGGAGCAGTAAACATGTCAGGCTAAATAATTCAAATGAATCATTGACTTCTGCCGTCTTCATTAGTATCAAAAACACAGATTTCTCTACAATTTAAAACATTTTATATATATATATATATATATATATATATATATATATATATATATATATATATATATATATATATGGAGATACAGTTGTCCTAAATAAATTTTAAGAAATATCTTATACATACCTTAGGAACGGTTTTACAGAAAATTTGGGCGGTATTAAAACCTTGAATTTTTAAAACCATGGTATACCTTGAAAACAGTGATCACCTCATGCCTACATGGTAAACAGCATGGTTGCTGTTGAATTCAATTCTGTACGGCTTACATTTGGGGACTTTTACACTGCATTACATACCTAGTATCTGGTACTTTTTAAAATTCCACCTCGGTTAAAGTTTCAAGCAAGACATATGTTGTCAAAACGTGCTGATCACTGATTGGTCAGAGAGAATAGTCACAATCAGCTTCATTGGATTTGCATCACGAGATGCCAAACATACGTTATTTAAATATCCAGCAGCAGCCACTCAAAAACACCATTCTATCAGTAGCATCCATTGTCTTTGTGTTAGGGATGCAGTGAACAATGTCAATTCAGCATCGATATCACAATGTGTGAATATGCATTAGTCACACTGCAGGATGTGCAATGTGGAGTCCGGATTCTAGTTGACCATGTACAACAATGCAGAACACATGAGAAATATGAAGTCATTACAGTTTAACCATAATAAAGGGACCATTTATCTGTTGCTTGTGTTTTTAAGGCATGTGTAAGCATGTTTAAAGCATTTGGGCACAAGGAATTATTAAGTTTGTAGCTTTAACATAGATGAATTGTATTTACACAATTACTAATTTCTGTACCTGTATACTGTTAAGCCTGTTTTACACCGCAAGGGCAAGCAGCGCATGAGCAGAGCGTGTGTAGCGGGTGTTTTTTCGGCGTCCATGTTAACAGATTAGAGCTTTCATACTGCACGCAGAAGCAGCGCAAATTAAAGTGACAGTCCATTGGTAATGACCATAGACTGTAAAATATATGGACGTAGTATCCGTGACGTCACCCATAGGTTTCTAAAGAGCGCAAAAGAAGCCACAAGTAGGTGTGGCTAACCGTCGCCATTTTGTTTGCGCGTCATCACACCCACGGCAGGATACCAAACAAGGGCAAAGAGGCGGAGTGTGAGCGGAGCTACAGACACCTGCTGGCATTTAGCTTGGACCTGGTTCAGACACACTTTACTTTGGGAGAACGCTTAATACTTTATCACCTGTGACTCGTTTGTATTCTGACCACTTGTGCTTGGTTGTACACTATATCAATAAAGTGTTTAGACTTTTACAAACACTGCTGTAATACATTGAGCCAATAAACATTGTTCTTATGACGTTTTTCAACAGGAGGAAAACGCAAATTACTTCCAAACACTTCAGATATAGTCTGTGTTAATTAATGTAAGACTATTGATGAAATCCACCATAACACTGTATGACAACGCTTCAGATGACTGTTCTAGAGCCTACTGCTAATCAATCTGTCAGATTCTGGAGTGCATTACAGCTCTAAATATAAATATAAACGATAAATGATCTTAAATAAAACAAATACATGTATAGAGATGGTATATAAGTATATAACTTTACTCACATGGGAAACGGAGGCCACGTGAATGGTTTGTGAGCACAATTAAGTGCACTCAGCATGCCATGCCATCTAATAATTGTAGGAAACAAGTCCAAAAGGCATTTGACTGTGTAAAGCCACATAAAACAACACAGAAATACGATAAATATGCCGAGGTTAGCGGCTAATCTGCAGGATTCAGCTGTGGTGACGTCACGGCGACCAACAAGACTTAGCTGTCACTCAAGGGGCTACTCCCTTAATTATGCAAACTTAATATAACTTAATATAAAGGAAACGGATGAGTTATAAAAAAATTCACCCCCCTCACAGTTGTCATGAAGGGTAATATTAGCTGTATTAACCAAAATCTTTTTTTTTGTACCAGGCTGTAAACACCTTTTTTTCTGCTGTAAAGTTGGCCATTCTAACAGTGGGCTCAATTAAAATTTGCTCTGTTTTGGAGCCAGGAGCGGCCAGGACTAGCGGAATTTTGGATGAATTGCAGTTTTAGTTACTTCCGTATTGGCTTCCTGAGGGAGAGCGGGAGGTTGCCGCTTGGTAATGACCAAAAACACATTGAATGACAGTTAAAAGTAGCAATTTTACCCAATAAATTCATTAATAATATCCACTGACCCATATATAGTCAATCAAATTAACTTAAACCATTAAAAACTCCAAAAAAAAACAAACAAAAAAAAAAACATATTTTGTCCCGTACTACAAAACCAAATGTAAAACAATTTTATCATCAGTTTTGCTTAAGTTGCACACTTGATCATGTATAAATATCATTATAACTATATTGTATAAATATTCTTATAACTATAAGCGTACATCATCCTGACAATCAAAAACAAAATAACATGATATTTCAGGTGATGGTCCTCTGAGTGCACCTGAAAAGACATGAATGACACTCCTCAAAGCGTGAGAAGCAGACAGTTCTTTATGTTATATATAATTTGTAAAATAAAGATTAAGGAAAGATTAAAGAAAATTAAGGAAAGATTAAGGAAACAGCATAGGAGGAAGTTGCCGTGGGCCTTCATGCAGATGAAAAGTAAAAAAAAAAAAAAAGTGTATTTATAGATAGATAGGCAACTAAATAGAATAGACAGAGATAAATTGAACGTGCAGCAGCTGCCGATGAGCTCTCCATACGCGATGCGCTGCTCACGCACTGCTTGCACTTGCGATGTGAAACAAGCGTTAGGCTCCTTCATTTGTATATTTGCTCTACTTTATCCCTGCTTCTAATTTCTTTATTATATTTATGAAGATTAAAATATTTTAAATGACAATTGAAGCTATCTTGTGAAATATAGCAATAAAAACAGCAGAAAATCTAAATACCTCAATGTAGTTTTTTTTTTTCCACTATCATGCAGACCTACTTTGTGTTGTTGGTTGGTTTGTGTAGCACGGTTGTTTACGATAATGTCAAGCAGTAGATATGGCACAACTATAGCAATGTAGCGATCCAAATCTACTTGAATCTGACTCCATGAGTTCGATGACATTTACAACCAAACCCAGGTGGACATGAACATTGACGTGTACAACTTGCAACTGAGCAGGAAAAATCCTGGTATCCTGACTGATTTGATTTCTTCATTACTTTAATTTCATTCATCATTAATTTTCCTCCGGCTTAGTCCCTTTGTTCATCAGGGATCGCCACAGTGGTATGAACCACCAACTCATCCAGGATATGTTTTACGCAGCGCATGCCCTTCCATGCTGCAACCCAGTGCTTGGAAATATCCATACACACACACACTCACTCACACTCATACACTACTGCCAATTTAGTTTATTCATTTCATCTATACTGCACGTCTTTGGACTGTGGGGGAAACCAGAGCACCCGGAGGAAACCCACACGAAAATGGAGAGGCACGCAAACTGCCAACTGACCCAGCCAAAGCTCGAAACAGCTACCTTCTTGCAGTGAGGCGATCATGCTACAGGCGATCATCAAAACAGACATTACAGCTCAATAAAAATAAAATAATTAGCCCAAAAAAATAGCAGTTCTGTAAAGAGTCTGGGAAAAATGAAGGATCCAAATGCAGCTTTATTTGAGAAATATCTGGCAGGCAAAGGTCAAAACAGGGAGCATGTAGAAAACTCAAAGCGTAGTTAAAGTCACAGGCAAATGGTCGGTACAGGCAGCAAAACAACGTAAACAATGAAACAGACAAAGCACAAGACAGACTAGACAAGGCAGGGAAATTTCTTAGAATTGCTCAATCACAGCTAACAAGACTCAGCAAAGTCTGTGTGTGCAGTTTATGGTCCATATGATTATTCCATCATGAGCTTCCAGATGTACGTGTGTAATCAGGAACTGGTGTGTCTGAGGTGCATGATGGGAGCTGTAGTTAAATGATGGAAGTTGCATTAAATTGACATATGTGTAGTTCTTCAGTTATCTGCACATGCTTGATCGCTGATGATCGTGACAGTTTAACTAGTGTTTTTTTTTGCCATTTTTCAGATGGATCTTGTATACATGATACTATATTATGTACATTAACCTTATATTTTTCAGATGGATATATATACAGTTGAAATCAGAATCCCCTCTGTTTAACGGAGAGCAGATTTTTTGTTCAACACATTTCTAAACATAATAGTTTTAATAACTGATTTATTTCATCTTTGCCATTATGACAGTAAATAATATTTTACTAGATATTTTTCAAGATAAAAAATCTATACAGCTTAAAGAGACATTTAAAGGGTTAACTAGGTTAATTAGGTTAACTAGGCAGGTTAGTGTAATTAAGCAAGTTATTATATATTGATGGTTTGTCCTGTAGACTAAATTATATATATATATATATATAAAATAAATAAATATATATATAAAATAAATAAATATATATATATATATATATATATATATATATATATATATATATATATATATATATATATATATATATATATATATATATAAGAAAAATATAAATAAAAATATATAGCTTAAAGGTGCTAATATTTTGGCCGTAAAATGGTGTTAAAAATATTAAAAAACTGCTTTTATCCTAGCTGAAATAAAACAAATAAGACTTTCTCTACTAGAAAAAATTTTATCAGACATACTGTGAAAATGTCCTTGCTCTGTTAAACATCATTTAGCAAATGTTTAAAAAAGAAGAAAAAAATCAAAGGGGGGCTAAAAATAATAATAAAATGCTTTAAAGTGCTAGAAGCACCAACTGCATATCAATCTGTGATGTTCACAGTAACCCTAGAACTTTTCAGGTCTTATTAGGTTGTTTTGGGGAAAAAAGTGCATTTATGAAAATAAATAAATAAATAAATAAAAGGGAAGATCTGTGGTTAATAAATTACATCCGATTTCTCATAACAAGATTATAATTTTAGCTCAAAATATTACATGAAATATACATGTGTAAAATTACATATGAAACATAGATGGAACGCATTTGTTGCATTATTTTATTCTAAATTTCATGCATTTTACATGTGTTCTTCAAAAAGTGTAATAAAATGGCATAGCAAACTTGCAGATGCCACAACTGAACATTCCAGCGGGCACCTTTATGTAAAAACGACTTAAAAATAAATGCATTAAAAATGCACATTGATTTAATGTCAATTGACTACCTTGATGTCAACGACATCATATTGACATCGAACAATGGTGTCAAAAAATGTCAATAACTGATTACAGTACAGTCCTGTAATTTATTATTGATGCTTTTTTTTTTTTGAACCAATGTTAGATGTAAATTTGACATTTTGACATCAAGGTAGTTTACATGTATTGTAGGGATATAAAATCCAGTGTAAATATGTCATTTGGAATTTCAGCTTTTAGAGGAACAACACTTATAATAAATTTTGTGTTGTTATTTTGGTGGTCAAAAGGACATCAATGTGTGGATGTCAAATAGATGTCAAGGTTTTGTTTAGCATTTTTTATGTGTTTTTTTAAGTGGGTTTGACATCAAAATACCCGATGGGATGTTCAATGTTCTAATAATCCCACAAAGATTTCTTCACCTTAAACCAGAACAGCTGAATTTAGATATACGCATCAGCAAATCATGTATGGTTCAACTTCCAGGCCATTTTAGGGGAATTCTACACAGTGCTAAGCACTCGATAGTTTACCCGATTGTTTAAAAGTTTGTTTACTTAGCGATTACTGGCTCCAGATGTTTATCGCTGTAATTCAGATCAAAATGGAAACCACCAGATACAATCTCATGTGCATTTTCACAAACAGAGATTCTCAGCAACCACAGACGTTGACAGGAAGTCAGCGTGCGTTTTACTAAAGTGCTCAGAATTTCCACACAGGTCTTTATTGTTGCTGAATCAAGTTTGGCCCCCCAGCTGTTGACTGATGCTCAATTTCCATTTGTTTAAGCGGGCTGAGCTTCTCAGTCTCGCCGCGGCGCGCAAGCTCGCTTTGACAAAGAGCAGAGAAGTCAGGGCTGCGGTGTAGATCACGTCTGGGTAAGACACGCACACATAGGCTAAACAAACTGTGACTGAAGCCAGAAAGCGGCCCCCACGCTTCAGAGGAAGCCAAAGTGTGGACAAGGCCTCTCAGAGGTCACATGTGCTGGAATATGAGGGGCGGCATGTGTCTTATATCCAACGAGCACTTAGAGAGTATTCGATTTTAAGGGGAAGCACTTGACGGAAAGATAGCAGGGGTAATTTGAAAGGTTTAAAGAAACGTGGGAAAATAATTTTGTTTTTTTTATGCATGCAAGTCACATTTTTAAGTATTGAAATGCTTGAGTTTTAGGGTTGGTAAGATTCTTTTCAATGTTAAATGGGACCTATTATGCCCCTTCTTACAAGATGCAAACTACGTTTCAGCTCAAAACCCCACTAATAATGTTTCATACAGTGCATAGTGCATCCAGAAATTCTGCACACAATAATCTATAATGACAATGTGAAAAAAAGATTTCTTGAAATTGTTGCAAATTTATTAAAAATAAAAAACCTGAAAAAACACGTGTACATAAGTATTCATAGCCTTTACCGCAAAGCTCTAAACTGAGCTCTGGTACATTCTGTTTCCAATGATCATTCTTGAGATGTTTCATCAGCTTAATTGGAGTTCACCTGTGGTAAATTCAGTTAATTGGACATGATTTGAAAAGGCTTACACCTGTCTATATAAGGTCCCAGGGTTGACAGTGCATGTCAAAGCACAAACAAAGCGTGAAGACAAAGGAATTGTCTGTAGACCTCCGGAGACAGGATCGTCTCAAGGCACAAGGCTGGGGAAGGTTACAGAAAAATTTCTACTGCTCTGAAAGTTTCAATGAGCACAGTGGCCTCCATCATGCTTATGAGGAAGATGTTTGGAACCACCAGGACTCTTCCTAGAGCTGGCCAGCCATCTAAGCTGAGTGATCAGGGGGTGAAGGGCCTTAGTCAGGGAGGTGATCAATAACCCGATGGTCAGGGCCGGCCCGTAGCATAGGCAGCATAGGCAAATGCTAAGGGCGCTGTACATCCAGGGGGGCGCCAGAACTAAGCACGGTTAAGTTGGTTTTGTTCTTGATATTCCTGACACATTCAGTGATATACGGCAATAACTCAAAAACCTCTTTCCCTAAAATGATCTAAAGTGTGTTTCCTACAAAAAGACAAAGCTGGTTATGTTTCAGAGCTGTCTTTTTCTTTTTCTTTTCGCTCGACATTATAACCACTGCTCTGTTTAGCCGGGAGAGCTCGCGTGGAGTGGAGCTCTCAGTAAGGGACCGTCGGATAAGTGCTTATTTTTTATTTATTTATTTTTTTGTTTTTTTGCTCTGTCCTGCGTGTTTTATTTTAAACACAACTAATTTCCTCTTAAATGAACACAAACAGTTACTAAAGTAGTCGAATGCTTCATTCATTCATTCATTTACATAGATCTGTGCATTCTTACATTAACATCTCTGTTATCAAACAAAACACAATGAGAGATTCATTTGCTGCTCTTCACTAAATAACTATAGTAACTTTAATCAATATGCAAATACAATTAAAAGTTAAATAGATTTTATAGCTTGATTTAATTTCTGTATAAGCCATTGTTTTTAATAGGTTAAACCTTTCATTTTATTGTCAATATTTTCTAATGTTTGCTATGTATTCTATCATTTGAAGCTATTTGTTGTCCCATATTTTTTATATCCCAACGTTGACAGATATGGCATAACATTGCTAATCATTAAATAGCTATAGTGCTATCTGTTAGTTTTAACGTCAGCTAATGTTATGGAAGTGCATAGATGTTATGGAACATAGTAATAGTAATATAACTACCTCCATCATTACTTCCTCAAGCAAATGTGTAAATATTAGATATATTCAGCAATAACGTTAATTGCATTGGCATATTAATCTGACATTTTCCCAGCTTGTAGTAGTCGATCAAAAAGCTATTTAGTTTCTTATGACTATACACTAGCAGTGGAATTTACTGCGATGTGACGGGGCACCACCTGAAATCTTGCCTAGGGCGCCAAATTGGTTAGGGCCGGGCCTGCCGATGGTCACTCTGTCTGAGCTCCAGCGTTCTTCTATGGAGAGAGGAGAACCTTACAGAAAGACAACCATCTGTGCAGCAATCCACCAATTAGGCCTGTATGGTAGAGTGGCCAGAGAGAAGACACTCCCCGCCTGGAATTTGCCAAAAGGCATCTGATGGACTCTCAGACCATAAGAAACTAAATTCTCTGTCTGATGAGACTAAAATTGAACTCTTTGGAGTGAATGCCAGGTGTTATGTTTGGAGAAAACCCGGCACCGCTCAACACCAGACTAATACCATCCCTACAGTGAAGCATGGTGGTGGCAGCATCATGCTGTGGGGATGTTTTTCAGCAGCAGGAACTGGAAGACTAGTCAGGAACGAGGGAAAGATGAATGCAGTAATGTACAGAGACATCCTGAATGAAAACCTGCTTCAGAGTGCTCTTGACCTCAGACTGGGGCAACTGTTCATCTTCCAGCAGGACAATGATCCAAAGCACACCGCCAAGATGTCAATAGAGTGGCTTCACAACAACTCGGTGAATGTCCTTGAGTGGCCCTGCCAGAGCCCAGACCTAAATCCTAAATCTTTTGAGATATCTGAAAATGGCTGTACACCGTCGCTTCCCATCTAACCTGATAGAGCTTGAGAGGTACTGCAAAGAGGAATGGGTAAAAATTCCCAAAGACAGGTGTGGCAAGCTTGTGGCGTCATATTCAAAAAGACTTGAGGCTGTAATTGCTGCCAAAGGTGCATCAACAAAGTATTGAGCAAAGGCTGTGAATTCTGTACATGTGATTTATCAGGTTTTTATCTTTAATAAATTTGCAACAATTTCAATAAATATTTTTTCACATTGTCATTGTCGGGTATTGTGTGTAGAATGTTGAGGAAATAAATGAATTTGAAGATAAATAAATGAAGAAGGTCGCTGCTCGGAGTCTTGGCTGGGTCACTTGGCGTTTCTGTGTGGAGTTTGCATGTTCTCCCCGTACTTAAATGCTATGTACACTGTACATGGGGATTGTGATGTGGTGTTACATGGGAGACATGGGTTCTAATCAGGCCATATATGTGCCCCAAACCCTCTCCTCTCTCTTACTCCCATCATTTTCGGTCAAAAGAAAGGCATGTAAGAATAAACTGTTGCAGCAGGCCTGTTGTGAGATGCTTTGAATAAAACATCCACCGCAGACACATGCAAAAATCCAGCGGGATCATATGTGATGGATTAAGAGTAATTCACCCCCCAAAAAATGTAAGTTCTGTCATCATTTACTCACCCGTATGTCACTCCAAACCCATGTGTCTTGCTCTCTTCTGTGAAAGAAGATGTTATATAGGACTCATCAGCTCTATTTCAATTATTCCCAAGCCAAGAGGAAAAAAAACAAATGCAAGACGTTTATCACAGGAAATTTATATTCAAAACTGGAGAATGAAGTACTGTGAATGAAACAGGGACATAAAATGAATGGCATCCTTTTAGCAAATATAGACATACTGGATATTGGAATGACAAGGTTATATTAGGCCTCAAAAGCAGAACATAAATCATTCATTTGCTTCACAGGTCAAATTTTAAATATAAACAACAAAACAAACTGGCAAAATGTTGAACACTTTCAAAAAATAGTTACATTTTGAAGTCATTTAAACAAAGTGAAAACCTGTTAACTATTTTTGCGCTTAAATTGCACTTTATTTAAATATTAGCATTTAAATGGGTTTCATTTGAGAGAATTTTGTCCTGAAGGTTCTGAAAACACAGAAAAAGTAAAGGAATTACATTTTATAGGTAATTGAATTAGTTACTTACAACATTCTTGCATTAGATACTGTATAAAATTCAATCATTTAATATAAATCAATCTCGAGAAGCAGATTAATGTTGGCAAATAATTATATTTTTCAATTAATAAAACATTAATTGTTTATCAAGGCAACTGCATATGCTTCAGGGAAAAATGATTGTGAAATTAGTTCATGACAATACAAGGTATAAATCCAGAGATAGCAATCTTTTTATTCAGAAATTTTGCATATCAACTCAAATGTTTAACTTAAAAGATTATTTGTTTGACAACTGCATGTTTAAGATTATATGCTTTATCGGTTAAAATTTTTTGAATGTATGCCATATGATATTTATGAAATATGGTGTCAATTTTAAACCTTTTGTGTTTTGATACATACAGTTGAAGTCAGAATTATTAGCTCCCCTAAATTATTAGCCCCCCTGTTTATTTTTATCAATTTCTGTTTAACAGAGAAGATTTTTTTCAACACATTTCTAAACATATTAGTTTTAATAACTCATTCTAACTCAACAACTCATTTCTAATAACTGACTTATTTGATCTTTGACATGATGACTACTTTATATTTTACTAGATATTTTTCAAGACACTTCTTTACAGCTAAAGGGACATTTAAAGGCTTAACTAGGGTAATTAGGTTAATTAGGCAGATTAGGGTAATTAGGCAAGTCATTGTATAACAATGGTTTGTTCTTAGACAATCAAAAAAAAATTATAGCTTAAAGGGGCTAATAATTTTGACCTTAAAATGTTTTTTAGAAAAATTTTAAACTGCTTTTATTCTAGCCAAAATAAAACATATAAGACTTTCTTTGGAAGAAAAAATAATATCAGACTTACTGTGAGTTCCTTGCTCTTTTAAACATAAATTGGGAAATATTTAAAAAAGAAAAACAATTCAAAGGGCGCTAATAATTCTGATTTCAACTGTATATTGTAGTGGTGTTTGTTTGTGTAAACAAAAATTGTACATATAGTGTGAAATAGATTTATAAAAGAAAATGAGAGTGATATACAGCAGTGGTCCCTAACCTTTTTATCACCGCAGACCAATCACTGCTTGACAATTTGACCACAGCCCGGGGGTGGGTGTACATAGATTGCTAGGCGGCCATCAACCATTTTCTCAGAGCATAGCAATCTGATAAAACATTTCTGCAACTCTGATACTAGTTTTATTTATGGAGAAAATTGAAAAGCACTACAGTGTTTGGGTGTTCTGTGCTGGATATTATTGCCTGGACGGTGTGTGCGCATGGATGAATTTGCTCTTCAGTGTTTGGACTAAAACGATATAAAGAAATGTCCACTGTGCTGAGCGAGAGCGCTTCTTACTGAACAGCACATATCGATGACGTAAGTGTGTTCAGGCTCGAATGCAATGTAAGTGCGGGCTGTCGGGGGAGACAGGAGGGGGGACAAGTGTGCTTCAGCCTGGTTCAAGCCAACTGTACATAGTGTGAGTACAACCTAAAACATATGCTGGAATAGTTGGTGGTTCATTCCGCTGTGGCGACCTCTGATAGGAAACTAAGCAAAATTAATAAATTGGATAGTATGTGAATTGGGACGCAGAATCAGTGTTTGAAACAGTTGCTTGAGCAATTTAAGGCCTAAATCCCTTCTTTCTGAGTCTACTCTTCTCTGATTGGTCATATGGCCCCATCTGTTGTGATTGGTCAACTGCTTACACTTTGGGAAAAACAACCATTACTGAATTTCAGATTTGCAGCATTTGAAGCAGCCAGTGGAGATCACACACTGGAATTATGCAAATTTGTCTACATTGTCTACATAGGTTTATGCATATTACAGATGTCTAATATATTGACTTTATTTTAAAAGACTCCATTTTCTTTGATCTTTAAAACCGTGCAGACATTTTACTTTCACAAAGAGCCTCATTACACCCTACATGAAAGGGATTATTTTCATGTATTTACTCTGCAGTCCAGACTGTTTATTAGGCTGCCTAATGCAGGACATTTGCATCTCTAATCAAATCATGCTGTGGCCTTATTTTGAATCCAGTCACTCGTTGTTTCTACACGTCCGACGACGCAATGAAGTTATCGCTTGGAACGGCATGTCTGGTTGGCATGACTGCTGTCACTGAGAGGGTGGAGGTTGGAATGAATGCTTGTGTTTGTGCGAGTGGATTTAAGTCAGTGTATGTTCACTATCTAAAACATCTGCGCTTGTGAAGTTCAGGAGGAGCTCCAGATGGCATACAGACATTTGCCATATTCCTCAAGAGCCACATGCGCTCAAATCTATCAAGGACAGTTGAAACTTTGGTCAATGCATTTGTCAGCAAACATGAAGTAAAAATCTCGATATACATAGAGATTAGGGGTGGGAGGGTTCAGAATTGTCGGTTTAATTACAGTTAATTCGGTTTACATTGTAAAAGAAAATTCCTTATTGTAACATTTAAATGCCATTTAGAATTGAGCAAATCTATGCAAATGTCAACTTTGTCATGAAAATAACAAACAAATTTTCAACAAAATAGCTAAATGTTTTCTACATCTTTTTGTGTAAGCAAGTATTTGCCAGACCTTAAAAAATATTAAAAAATATCTGTCAATGTTTTCAAACAATTATATTTAATCATTTAATCATCTCTGTGAATTATGTTCTGAATTTTAACTGCAAATGTCACATGCATATTGCTGGAATTGCTCAGACACTGTGCTTGTTTTCATGTCAATTCAGAGAGTGTAAAAACCTGGTGAAAAGCAGTCAATATGAAGCAAAACACTCAGGATCCACACTACATTATTAATATGCATGCCCCAGAGTACGTGTGATTGGCCATTACATTTCCTAGTGAGATTACAACACTGATCATTACCCTTATCTTTAAGTTGATTGAGGCTTGTATTAAACATACCATACAGTTGTAGTCAGAATTATTAGCCCCTCCTTTTTTAAATATTTCCCAAACAGAAACAGAACAAAGAAATTTTCATAGTATGTCTGATAATATTTTTTCTTCTGGAGAAAGTCTTATTTGTTTTATTTTGGTTGGAATAAAAGCAGCTCTTAATTAAAAAAAAAATAATTATTAGCCCCTTTAAGGCAATTTTTTTTTCGATAGTCTACAAAACAAACCATCGTTATACAAAAGCTTGTCTAATTGCCCTAACCTGCCTAGTTAGCCTAATTAACCTAGTTAAGCCTTTAAATGCCACTTTAAGCGGTATAGAAGTGTCTTGATAAATATCTAGTCAAATAATCTTTACTGTCATCATGGCAAAGATAAAAGAAATCAGCTTTTAGACATGAGTTATTTAAACTATTATGTTTAGAAATGTGTTGAATAAATCTCTCTGTAGAAAATGGGGGGAAAAAAAATAAACGGGGGCTAATAATTCTGACCTCAACTGTAAGTTCAACTTTTACTTAAAAAGAACAGTTTTCTGAAGCAGGCGTCTTATCTATTTACAGCTTGTCAGAATGCAAAATGTGGGAAATCCAAATTATAAATATTTTCAGTGCCTCTTGAAGAGTTTTATTGCATCTTTGCTAGTTTATCGTGTATATGGTGAAATTTGTTGCACATGTTTGTTATGAGGCAACATACATGTAAAATGGAGAATGTCCTATCAGCTCTTACTATCATTTTTCTGGAGTCAAATGATGACAAACAATAAAACGCATCAGTTTATGCAGAAATTAATTCCAAAGATAAATCAGATATTAATTCTGGCCTGTGATTTCATATATGATAAAACCATAGACAGTAAAATATATGGACATAGTATCCGTGACGTCACCCATAGGTTTCTAAACAACGCAAAAGAAGCTACAATTACGTTTCAGCGTCATCGCACCGACCGCAGAATACCAAACAAGGGCAAAGAGGCGGAGCAGGAGTGGAGCTACAAATGCATGCTGGCATTTGTTTGGCTGGACAAACGCTTAATACTTCATTACCTACGACTCGTTTGTGTCCCGACCACATGTTGTGTACTATATCAATAAAGTGTTTAGTCTTTAAAAACAATGTTGTAACATTAAGCCACTAAGCATTGTTTTTATGATGTTTTTCTACAGGAGGAAAGCGTGAATTACTTCCAAACACTTAAAATCTAGTCTGTGTTTATAAATGCAAGACTATGTATGAAATCCAGCCATAACACTGAATGACAACGTTTCAGGCGACTGCTTTTTAGCCTACAGCTAATCAATCTGTCAGACTCTAGAGTGCTTTACAGATCTAGAGAATATGATAAATGATCTTAAATAAAACAAATACATTCATAGAGATGGTGTAAGTATATAACTTCACTCACCTGGGAAATGGAGGCAACTTGAACGGTTTATAAGCACAATTAAGTGCACTCAGCATGCTATAGTATCTGGTAATTGCAGGAAATAATTCCACAAGGTAACTGACTGTGTAAAGAAACATTAAACAAAACAAAAATACGATGTATGTGCCGAGTTCAGCGGCTAGTAAGGTGACGAGACAGCAAGCAATGAGACCTAGCTGTCACTCAACTGGCCACATCCTTAATTATGCAGACTTAATAAAATGTAATAAAAACAAAACAGAGTTTTAAAAAATTTCACCCCCCTTAGAGTTGTCATGAAGGGTAATATTAGCTACACCGAAGCCATCTTTTGTACCAGGCTGCAAGCATGTTTTTATCAGCTGTAAAAATGGCCAATTTATTATTGCAGTCAGAAATGATCTGGATTTCCTGCAGCCAGCCCCTAAAGGCGAGTCCATGAATTGCAGTTATAGTTACTTTCGTATTGGCTTCCTGAGGGAAAGCAGGAGGTTGCCGCTTGGATAGAACTTAAGTTTAATTATTTTGCTTGTGTATTTCAGAGTATAACACAATGTATATGAGCTCATTAATATTCATGACCATTCAAAATATGGTTTAAACTGAGCTCTTTTTATTCTAGGAGTAATTCCTGTGGTTGTAAATGAGCATATAAAGGCACTTCTTTAGAATATTTGCTCTTAACTAAGCCACATACCTACTATGTAGATATTGGATAATTTATGTAACAAGTTGAATTGATATACTCTATGGCACCTTTAAATAGTGAGCTGTCCTTTAAAATAAAACTTAAATTTTCCATTAACTAAAAAAAAAACCTTTCTGCAGGTCAGCAGGGTTTACGTGTTGCAGTGGATGGGCACAGCAAGGCGATGAGTGTTTAACACGTAAGTGTCATTTTTCTCAATGTTGGGTCACTTGCTGAGTGTCACTTTACCTGATGTACATCTTGATTTTGTTCTTGTCCACTCAGCTCTCTGTGAAGGTAACTTCACGTGTAATGAAAACGAGGTTTGTGTCCGACCAAACGAATGTCGCTGCCGTCATGGATATTTTGGTGCAAGTTGTGACACAAGTGAGTTTATTTTTTTCCTTTTTTTAATTTAATTTCTAAAGATGCCCTGTGACTAAAATATTATTTTCATAAATCTATCCATTTATTAAATCTGTTTTGTTTAAATGCATCAAAATACATTGCCTATATTCACTGAGAAATTGATAAAAATATTCATTTTCAAAATAAAGTGTATATACAATTGAAGCCAGAATTGTTAGCCCCCCTGTATTTTATTTTTTTATTATTGTAGCCCCTGTTTATTTTTTCCCTAATTTCTGTTTAATGGAGGGAAGATTGTTTCAGCACATTTCTAAGCATAATAGTTTTAAAAACCTATTTCTAATAACTGATTTATTTTATATCTGCCATGATGACAGTAAATAATATTTTACTTGATATTTTTCAAGACACTTCTATACAGCTTAAAGTGATATTTGAAGGCTTAACTAGGTTAATTTGGTGAACTAGGCAGGTTAGGGTAATTAGGCAAGTTATTGTATAACAATGGTTTGTTCTGTAGACTATCAAAAATAAATACAGCTTAAAGGGGCTAATAGTTTTGTCCCAAAAATTACTTAAAAAAATTTAAAACAACTTTTATTCTTGCCGAAATAAAACAAATAAGACTTTCTTCAGAAGAAAAAAATATTATCAGTATTATCAATATATATATTATCAATATTATATTATTACATACTGTGAAAATTTCCTTGCTCTGTTAAACATCATTTGGGAAATATTTAAAAAAGGAAAAAAAAAATCAAAAGGGGGCAAATAACTCTGACTTCATCTGTATATATGTACAGTTACAGTACAGAATTATTACAATTATTTTTTTCTCTTTTTCAAATATTTTTCAAATGATGTTTAACAGAGCAAAGAAATTTTCACAGTATGTCTGATAATATTTTTTCTCCTGGAGATAGTCTTATTCATTTTATTTAGACTAGAATAAAAGCAAGTTTAAAAAATTTTAAACACCATTTTAAAAATTATTAGCCCCTTTAGGCAATTTCTTTCAATAGTCTACAGAACAAACCATCATTATACAATAACTTGCCTATTTACCCTAACCTGCCTAGTTAACCTAATTAACCTAGTTAAGCCTTTAACCCTATGATGCACTACATGGGCTAAATTGACTCGTCTAAGTTTATTTTTTCTATATCATCAAAGGGTAAAATTTAAGTTGTATATTAGTGTCTTGAAAAATATCTAGTCAAATATTATTTACTGTCATCATGGCAAAGATAAAAGAAATCAGTTATTAGAAATGTGTTATTAAAACTATTATATTTAGAAATGTGTTGAAAAAAAAAAAAATCTTCTCTCCGTTAAATAGAAAACAGGGAAAAAATAAACAGGGGGGCTAATAATTCTGACCTCAACTGTATATAATAATCCATTCAGCTACCTAATTTCTCAGTAACTTGCCTCTTTTGCTTGGACAATATAATCTAAAACCTGTGCATGTTTTTTTTCTCTCCTCCAGAGTGTCCTCCTCAGTTCTGGGGTCCAGACTGTAAAGGCATGTGCACATGTCACCCTAACGGTAAATGTGACGATGTGACCGGGAAGTGCACATGCTACCCAAATCGCTGGGGCGAGAACTGCGAGCATCCCTGCAACTGCCAGAGAGGAAAGTGTGACCAGGAAACGGGCAAATGCACCTGCCATGTGGGTTTCTGGGGGCCGCAGTGCAACAACAACTGCTACTGCAGCATCAACTCAGTGTGTGACCAGAACACAGGCCGCTGCATCTGTAATCCCGGCTGGTTCGGGAGAAACTGCGGCGCTCAGTGTACGTGCAATAACTCACCCTGTGAGCAGTTCACAGGCCGCTGCCAGTGCCGAGAGAAGCTCTGGGGTCAGCGCTGCGAACGGCAGTGCCAGTGTGGGCATGGGAAGTGTAACCAGGCAGATGGATCATGCACTTGTAAACCCGGATACAGGGGGAAGCTGTGCCGTGAACCATGTCCAGCTGGACTGTATGGACAGAACTGCAGGAACAAGTGAGGAAACATTTAATACAAATATACAGATTTTCTTATGTTACAGCCTTATTCCAAAATGGATTACATTCATTTATTTCTTCAAAATTCTACACACAATACCCCATTATAACAATGTGGAACAAAGTTTTTTTTTAATTGTTTCAAATGTATTAACAATAAAAAACCTGGAAAATCACATGTACATCAGTATTCACAGCCTTTACAGTGAAGCTCTAAATTGAGCTCAGGAACATTGTTTCTGCTGATCATTTTTGAGATGTTTCAGCAGCTTAATTGGAGTTCACCTGTGGTAAATATAGTTAATTTGACATGATTTGAAAAGGCTTACACCTGTCTATATAAGGTCCCAGGGTTGACAGTGCATGCCAAAGCACAAACCAAGCGTGAAGACAAAGGAATTGTCTGTAGACCTCCGGATACAGGATTGTCTCAAGGCACAAGGCTGGGGAAGGTTACAGAAAAATTTCTGCTGCTCTGAAAGTTCCAATAACCACAGTGGCCTCCATCATCCTTGTGGAAGATGTTTGGAACCACCAGGACTCTTCCTAAAGCTGGCAGGCCATCTAAGCTGAGTGATCAGGGGAGAAGGGCCCTAGTCAGGGAGGTGAATAATAACCTGATGGTCACTCTGTCTGAGCTTCAGCGTTTTTCTGTGTAGAGAGGAGAACCTTACAGAAGGACAACCATCTGTGCAGCAATCCACCAATCAGGCCTGTATGGTAGAGTGGCCAGACAGACGCCACTCCCCGCCTGGAATTTGCCAAAAGGCATCTGATGGACTCTCAGACCATAAGAAACTAAATTCTCTGGTCTGATGAGACTAAAATTGAACTCTTTGGAGTGAATGCCAGGTGTTTCGCTTGGAGAAAACCAGGCACCGAACATCACCAGGCTAATACCATCCCTACAGTAAAGCATGGTGGTGGCAGCATCATGCTGTGGGGATGTTTTTCAGCAGCAGGAACTGGAAGACTAGTCAGGATAGAGGGAAAGATGAATGCAGTAATGTACAGAGACAACCTGAATGAAAACCTGCTATAAAGTGCCGTTGACCTCAGATTGTGCCGATGGTTCATCTTCCAGCAGGACAATGATCCAAAGCACACCGCCAAAATATCAATGGAGTGGCTTCACAACAACTTTGTGAATCACCTTGAGTGGCCCAGCCAGAGCCCAGACACAAATCCTATTGAACATCTCTGGAGAGATCTGAAAATTGCTGTACACTGTCGCTTCCCATCCAACCTGATAGAGCTTGAGAGGTATTGCAAAGAGGAATGGCCACAAAATCCCAAAGACAGGTGTGCCAAGCTTGTGGCATCATATTCAAAAAGACTTGAGGCTGTAATTGCTGCCAAAGGCACCTCAACACAGTATTGAGCAAAGGCAGTAAATACTGATGTACATGTGATTTTTCAGGTTTTTTATTTTTAATAAATTTGCAACAATTTCAAAACATATTTTCCACATTGTCATTATGGGGTATTGTGTGTAGAATGTTGAAGAAATAAATGAATTTAATCCATTTTGGAATAAGGCTGTAACATAAAAATGTGGAAAAAGTGAAGAGCTATGAATACTTTCTGGATGCACTGTATTCACCTCTTACATGCATTATAGAATATTGCATGAAAAAATGCTTAATAAAACCACCAAAATGCCCATGTATTTTAAAAAAGCACATAAAAAATGTCCTCAACTGAGTAGGATAAAGTCTTTGGGCTTTATTTTAACGATCATCATAGCATGCATTAAACCAATCAGATTCTCATCTCCCATTCCCTTTGGGAGTTGAGTCAGTTGCGTCACACCATGGCCCATTTGCTATTTACATGTTGGAAAACTGAAAAACTGTACGCTTCACTAGCGAGAAAACCGTTAAACTTAGCTTCAGCAGGTTAGTTTACTCCTTTACTTTCGTAGATAACCGAACAGTGTTGTACGCACTCCTCTGAAGACCTCCATTTGCCTACATATTTAATTTTGTTTGTTAAGCGCAACGATTTGTTTTAAAACAGTTTCTAAATTCAGTTCTAATTTCTTAATAATAATGAAGTATGACTAAAAAAACTTGCTTTTATTAAAGCAAATATAAATATGCATATAATAATACTGCTAATAATAATAACATTAAACAAATGCAAATTGTGAATAATAAACTGTAAACACATCTGAATTGCTGTTTTAGTCTTTCCAAAATCCCCCAGCCAAAGCCTGTCTTCAAATTGGTTCAGTATTATTTGCTCCAAAACTGTGTTGGGCGTCTGCGCTCCTAAAAAAATGTCTCATACCTCCAAAAGCCACCATGTCTTCATTTTGTTTTGTCTTCTGAGGCACAAGTAATGTATTATGTATGAAAAAAGGCTGACAGTGGCTTGTACTACTGCAGCAAATTCCATTTTTCTTTTTGATATTTGTTACCAGTTTATCAGGAGGACACGATTTAGTTTTTTTACTTTGTTTTTACATTTGTTTTCATTCACTAATGTTTTATGCAATATTCCAGTTGTAAGCATAAAAAAATGAACATCTTTGGATGGAAACAGACGTAATCTGAGAATTTAACTGAAAACAAACAGGATGTGTATTTTCAGATTTCAATTCTAGATTACAAGGGCAAACTTTTTTTTTTCTCCTAATGACGTCCACAGATGAATTGTTCACCACAAAAGTACAGTAGCAATGTGAGCTAACAAAATCATAAGGTTAGTTTTGATTTCATTTATACTTTAAAGAGATGAATTGCATTTTAAAATACATTAAGAGAAAAAACAAAGAAGCTTTGCATCAAAAGATTAAACTACATTTCTATATACTGCATATTATAATATTACACTTTTCAAATTTCAGTAGATTTTTTTTGATCAGCAGTGCATTTGCAGAGCTTTAAATTCAAATGTTTTTATAGCAGTACCTTGCTCTCTTCGTTTTTGGCTGACCGTATGTGCTCCCTTTTCACTTGTTTTAGATGTGGTCACTGTAAAGGCCAGCAGCCCTGTAAGGTGACAGAGGGTCACTGTGAGACTTGTGAAAGCGGCTGGAATGGGACCAAATGTGATCAAATCTGTGCAGGAGGCTACTTTGGAGAGAACTGTAAAGATCAGTGTCCACCATGCAAAGACGGTCACTTCTGCAACCGCATCGATGGAAAGTGCTCACACTGCAACCCCGGCTGGATCGGAGACCGGTACGCTATAACTATAGATAAGATTACTATTCAGTTCAGTTCATAAAATTAAAAAATAAATAAATAAACAAAGAATAAAATAAAATATAACATAAATTAATTAAAAATAATAACATAAAAATAAAAAAGAATAAAATAAATATTACATTAAATTATATATATATATATATATATATATATATATATATATATATATATATATATATATATATATATATATATAGTTGACTAAATAATAGGATGGTCATGTACAACCACTTGACGATGGTCACCTATATACTTTAAGTCAAATAGCTTCTGTTTTCTTAGTATTTATTTTTAACTTATTTTTATCACACCAACTAACAAACCTGCTATTTTCTGACTGGTAAATGCCACTAATATCGTCACTCATGCTCAAAAAGCACATTCAAAAGAATAACACAACTTTCATGTTGATGTCACTCGAGTGTCTGATGGGGATCATATTTACCATCAATAAAATTGTTTTCGACTAAAAAAAAACTTTTAAGTACTCCTCACATTGATTAATTACAATAGATGGGCATAGATTGTGTTTTAATTTAGATTAAACTTGAATTCTGCCAAAGACATTCAGAATATGTGTGCTACCCAAGTAATAAGTCTTTGAGCACGGGTTTCTCAAGCCAGGTGGTGCATTAGACCAGGGGCTCATCTCCAAAATGTATCACAAACTGCTTGAGAAACTGTTCTACTATGACAATACTTGTACAATATACTTGTGTTTACTGACTGGTGAATTTTGAACTGTTGGCCTACATAAGCTCCAAACAGCGACCTTAATCCGACTAAAGTCATAACTGATCTAAACAGAAATGGAATTAAGACGTGGAGTATGCTGATATTAGTAGCATTACTGAAGTAAACACCACAATCAAGCTATTACCGTCTTGTAGCACTTTTCGCCATATTTTGCGACAAGAAACACAGATGCGGCTGTCAGTAGAGGACTGCGTGCAAGCACATGCACGCACGCACACACACACACAAATCACAAAATGAGGAAGTTTTTTTTTTCCCTTCCATTTAAGCACGCGCGTTAGTAAATTCAATAACACTCTCACCAGTCCTTACTCCTCATTTGCGTCTAATACCCGAGTTTGTAATGGGGCATGAATGAATCGTTCATGATTTAAACTGAAACTGCCGAACTGCAGTTAAAGCCAAGCATCCTGCTGATTTGATTCAGAAAGGCACTTTTTTGTCTGACGGCTCACCGGTCAGGTATACATCCGGGCTAAAATATCAAGGTGAAAGTCACCATAGATCGTGTAGAATAGACCCAGCTCCCAACCCAACCTTGAGAATAGATAAACGCCGATATTTATTTAATTTTTTTTTTTTTTTTTTAAATCGCTCAATCAGCGCAGCCTGTTAAGGCTGATAACGGCGCATCACTATTAATGACCCAAGGTTTTATCATGTTTCTTTGATTAAATACAGATTTTCATTTTTGCATGGTTCAAGTGACTCAATTCCGATTTTTTCTCCCATGTGGCACAGATCGGATATGGCCCATGTACGTGTAAACAAGTAAAAAATCACATGGATTGCGATTTACTCAAATCAGACTGTAAGCAGGCAGATCAGATATTCACCTGTCAATGCGAGTCACGCGTCATTAAAAACCATAGCGAATAACTCAACTCTTATGCTTTCATTTTAGTGCAGGCTTCAGCAGAGTCCCAAACCCTAAATCTCCTACACAAGGACTAAAAAAGCTTTTATATTGTCCTATAGCACAAGTATTTAAGCATGTTAATGAGAGAGAGACAGTGCGCAACATCTGCCACGTAACCAGTATAAACTAATATTTAACTGTGGCATCGTCACATGCCTAAATCATGGCATAAACATGACATTAAGAAGCCTACTGGTTTAAAAAGGCCTAGATTAAAAGAATTTTTTTTCTGTCAAACTATAGTAAAACAACTTGTCAAAAAGAAATTTAAAAAATGAAACCCTTTGAACAGATTAAAAACAGGAATGGAGAAAAGAGTGCTGTGAGTCAGTGCCTGCTCTTTTTTTTTTTCCTGCTCATTGTGCCTTTGCCGTGTACTGGGTAAATACAGACAATCGGATACGAGTCACTTTTAAAAGATTATGTGAGCAGGTCAGCAAAAAAATAGATCCAGTCACAAAATCAGAATTGACCATCAAGATCTGCAGTGTAAATGCAGCCTTAGAGACTGATCTGATAAGAAATAGCCTGAAATAGCTTTTGAATTGATTCTCAGTGTGTTTCTTTCATGTTTTTGTTCAGCTGCGAGGTTCGCTGTCCTAACGGCACATACGGAGAAAACTGTGAGAAAGACTGCAGTCACTGCTTTAACGGAGACTGTCATTTCGCCACAGGAGAGTGTCTGTGCGACCCAGGATTCTACGGGACATAGTAAGTCACATCTCTGAGTCACACACATATTTAGGTCATCTTGAAATCTGAGCCTGTTTTCATTAACCAGTGAATCACAAAAACAACAGAGAGTCATTCTTAATGGTTTAAAGATGAGCTTTAAAATGCAGTGTGCAAAATAAGACAAAAGCACACACTCAAATGTAAACTTATTCGTCTTTATAGAAAGTCTTCATGATGCTCAGTGGAAACAAATTCAGCATTAAAGGGGACCTATTATGCTATTTTTACAAGATGCAAAATAGACCTCTAATTATTCTAGAGGTTGTGTATGTGAAGTTTCAGCTCAAAATACTCCACAAATAATGTTTTATGACTCTTTGAAATGGCCACTTGTATGCTGTGTTCACACCAGATGCGGAACACCTTACAAATAGACGCGTAAACATTGAGTTTACTCACTTCATTTGCTCGTCAATTTCACTTCACAAAAGACACGGATTTGCATCATGGGCTGAGCTTCTGTTTGCCCGGTGACTCTGGCTAAAATGGATTTTATTGAGAGAGTAGTGGTGATTAGGAAGGCTGAAAAACAGCGTAGATTCAATCGGTGCTGTGTCTTAGGTCACTAAATCCTTTCAGCTCTGTGAGTTCATCAACTCCTCCAGAAACCATGGCCCAATCCCAATTCTACCCCTTAGCCCTTCCCCTTAGCCCTCACTTTGCACGTTCCTATGAAGGGGTAGGGGTGTCCCAATTCTCTTTGGCTTGAAGGCGTGGGGCTAAGGGGAAGTGGTAGATAACCCTTTGAATAAAGATTTTTCAGGAGCACACTCGAAAAGCAAGGTGTAAGAAATTTTTTTTCAGGATTTTTAATATATTTTAATTGAACACCTCACATCACTTAAGGTACATAAACAGTTTGGTCTTATATATTGTGAAAAGGCAAAGCTGAAAATCTATGGTTAAAAAGCTGCTGACACACGTACAGTAGGTACCTCCGCGCCGGCGTTAACAATGGCTGCAGAGGGAACATTTTAAAGTAGTGACATCTGTACTAGGGTTGGGCCGATAGACGATGCCATCGTCCATCACCGATGGCCGATAAACTTCATGATGCTGAGCCAACATCGCGATCCTTCACCCCGCCCCACATTTATATTGATATATAACTTATTATTTGCATGTCATCTTAATAGCACTGACGGTCTTTTCTTGAGCTGCGTAAAATTTTGCATATAGCTGCCACTTGCACGGCTGACAGCATCGTGAGGATTAAATGAAGGATTACATACTGCTACATAATGCTCATACTGACTCTCTTACAATTTGTTTTTGCATTTATTTTCATTTTAGCTGCAACCTGACCTGCGAGTTGGGCCATTTCGGAGTGAACTGTGCCCAGGACTGCCCATGTCACGACAAAAACTGCAACCCAGTATCCGGAGCCTGCAACTTATGTAAGAAACCCTTCCTTCTCCTCTTGTTAAAGTCACTTCTCTGGCTTTTGTTATGTCATTTGCCATGGAGACACAGAAGAGTTCCTGAAGTGTTGAGATGTGCTCACGGGGTTCAACATCACTCATATTTTCCATTGCGTTAAAGGGAGGAGAACAGCTGCCTGGTTGAGGCAGAGGTCAATATGAGATTCAACCTTTTGATTCACTGTGGATTTGCGAGCATGTCATTAAAACAAGAAGTGAAATCCAGCAAATGCAGCATGACGGCATGTCAGGATCATTACATAAATTGGCTGCATCTAAAAATCACCTACTACTCGAGTACTACATTTAAATTTACCACACAACTGTTAGTAAAGTATGTTCTATATAGCAGGGGTTCGCAAACTTTTCAGCTCGCAACCCCCAAAATAACAATGCCAGTGACTCGCAACCCCCAATATCCTCTGAGGTGGTTATTAATACAGAAACCTTGCATGTATTTGGCGCACACACACCAATAGACCCAAGTTTATTCTTCGTTTTATTTTTTTTAGTGCTGTAAATGTTCCAGAAAGCTTAACCTGGTATTATAAAATCAATCAGCTGCATCTGACGCTACTGCTGTGTCTTTAGCATAATGTAATTATCTCAGGCGTCGCATTATATAGTAACTCAGTACTATATACTATTTAGTAGGTTATAAATCAAATATGGTAATTCTTATGGTTTAATAAAAATAAATAGATTTTTGGAAATCACCAGGCGGCCCCCACTCATTGTCCCGCGACCCCTTGGGGCGTCTCGACCCCCACTTTGAGAACCACTGCTATATAGTATGAATGCCAGTAGTATAAATGGAATTCGGACATACTGTACTACACTACCAGATAAGAGTCTTCTTGCCTATCCAAGTTTTAGGAACAACAAATAATAACTTGACTTCTAGTTGATCATTTGGTATCAGAAGTGGCTTATATGAAAGGAAAAGGCCTCTAGATTACGCTTCTAATTACTTTTCTAAAACATTCTAGGGTTCTAACCACCATAGACAATTCTGAATAATTAGAAAATGGCCAAAGTGTCCTTCCCAAATATTTGAGATTCCTGCACAGTGTTGCTTTACTTCAATATTCCCTGCTCATCATTGTCACAATTACTGCCAATCATATGAAGTAGGCGGCGTCAATGGTTTAAAGAGGGCAAGTTCCAGTACAAAGCATCAGTTAATATCCTGAAAGAGAGCAGCTGTTTTATAATAGAAATGTACAACCACAATAGACAATCAATAGGAATATCCAGTTATAAAAACTATTACTGGCGGCATGATGTGGATAGCACTGTCGCCTCACAGCAAGAAGGTCCCTGGTTCAAGTCCTGGCTGGGCCAGTTGGCATTTCTGTGTGGAGTTTGCATGCTCTCCTCATGTTGGTGTGTTTTTCCTCCGGGTGCTCCAGTTTGCCCCACAGTCCAAAGGCATGCACTATAGGTAGGCCCACCCGGAATCTGCGCGCGCAGAATTCTGCAGATTTTGAGCCCATCATTAATTCTGTTTATTCACTTGAGTGAATGCGTGTTAATCTATATTTATTCAGTTTTTAATTAATTTCAGTAATATTATTGACTAATGTAAAAATGTTCATCTGATTTATGTACAATGCAGTTTGCACAGTAATATTTTCTGTCTTTTACTGGATATATTGTATAACAAACTTGCTTTATTTACCAAACAAAGTGAATGTAATAGGATTTGCATTTTCAACATTAAATAAAAGTTTAAAAAGATATGTATATATTTTTTATTTGCAATATTAAGGTTTTAGTTATGATATTCCCAAAATAATTCAGCAGAAATCTGCAGACTTTTACCAAAATTCTCAGCAGAAATAGCAAAAAACATCCGCAGATTCCGTCTGGCCCTAACTATAGGTGAATTGTAGAAACTAAATTAACCATAGTGTATGAGTGTGCGAATGAGGGTGTATGGGTGTGTCCTAGTACTGGGTTGCAGCTGGAAAGGCATCCACTGCGTGAAACATGCTGGAGTAGTTGGTGGTTCATTCTGCTGTGGCGACCTTTGATAAATAAGGAACTACTGTAAGCCGAAGGAAAATGAATGAATGAAATGCTACTACTTTTTCCTGTAACTGTATTGAGACATACATAAAACTATCAGTGTGTGTATTTTAAACTATTGTTAGCAAACATTCTAATATCCTTACTAAATTTAATCTAGAATTTCCTTAACTGGTCTATTTATGCCACAAATTAGTCCACTTCAGTGTTTAAGACATGTTTATGGCTTTGTATCTAGCATTAAAAAAAAAAGCTTGGAGCCTAATATTTACATGCTTTATTCAGTGTCAAAGCTATTCAATTTCATTTCATGAGACTCAATCAAAATTTATAGGGGTCGTAAAACTGAGAAATCAAATCCCCCTTGATCTTCTGACATGAGAGGTCAGTGTAATATGAAACATCCTGTAAGTTCCAAAACTTACAACTTAATTGTTAGTCTAAAAACAGCACAAACGAACATTGTGCTACTTCAGTGTGTAATGTGGCTAAACTCCATCTCTGCTGAAGATCTGTTTAGCTCTGCCCACCAACTATTAGCCAACCCTACCAGTGAGGGATTACTTTAATTTTCTATCCACCATGCCTTTATCAGAATCACTGTACAGGGAGTTGAAACGGCAGAAAATAGCATCCTAAGTTATAATAGTTTTTTATGTGCAAATTTTGATAAAATCACAAGTAAACCTCAGAGAACAGTAGAAAATGATAATAAAAATGCAGCTCATGACCCCTTTGAGTTATCATTAAAGGGATAGTTCACCCAAAACTGATTCTCATTATTTACACATATTTCACGAGTTCCAAACCTGTGTGACTTTCTTTCTTTTATTGTACAAAAAAAATTATTATTATTATTTTTTTTTAAGAAATCTGTAGCCATTGACTTTTATAGTATCTGTTTTTTCCTACTATGGAAGCCAATGGCTACAGGTTTTCAAAACAGGACAAAATAGCTTTCTAAACAATCTCTAAATAGTTTTTTTGTGCAAATCATGATAAAATCATTACTAGATCTCAGAGAGCAGTAGAAAATGAGAATAACAAGGTCAGTTCACAACCCCTTTAGTTATCACAAGAGGAATAGTTCAACCAAATCTGAAAATTCTTATAATTTATGCATAATTAACTTGTTCCAGACATGTTTGACTTTCTTTTGTTAAACAAAAAATAATTTTTTTTTAAAGAAATCTGTAGCCATTGACTTCCATAGTATCTGTTTTTCCTACTGTAAAGCCAATGGCTACAGGTTTTCAAAACAGGACAGCAATAGCTTTTTAAATGACTTCTAAATAGTTTTGTGTAAATTTGTCATAAAATCATAAGTAGACCTTTAAAAACAGTAGACAATAATAATAAAAAGGCAGTTCATGACCCCTTCAAGTTATCATTAAAGGGATATTCACCTATAACTTAAAATTCTGATCATTTAGACATAATTTACTAGTTCTAAACCTTTTTGACTTTCTTTTGTTGAACAGAAAATAAGATATTTTTGAAGAATTCTGTAACCATTGACTTCCGTAGTATCTGCTTTTCCTACTGTGGAAACCAAATGGCTACAGGTTTTCAAAACAGGACAAAATAGCTTTCTAAATGACTTCTAAATAGTTTTTTATGTGCAAATTTTGATAAAATCATAAGTAGACCTCACAGAACAATAGAAAATAATAATAAAAAAGGCAGTTCACGACCCCTTTAAGTTATCATTAAAGGGATATTCACCCAAAACTAAAATTTCTCATAATTGACATACTTCACTAGTTCCAATCTGACTTTCTTTTGTTAAGCAGAAAATAAGACATTTTAAAATAAATCTGTAACCATTGACTTCCATAGTATCTGTTTTACCTACCGTGAAAGCCAATGGCTACAGGTTTTCAAAACATGACAAATATAGCTTTCGAAATGACTTCTAAATAGTTTTTATGTGTAAATTTGTCTTAAAATCATAAGTAGGCCTCAGAGAACAGTATAAAAAAATAATAAATGACCCCTTCAAGTTATCATTAAAGGGATATTCAACCAAAACTGTAAATTCTCATCATTTACACATACTTTACTAGTTTAAACCTGTTTGACTTTCTTTTGTTGAACAGAAAATAAGATATTTTTGAAGAAATCTGTAACCATTGACTTCCATAGTATCTGCTTTTCCTACTGTGGAAACCACTAGCTACAAGTTTTTTATGTGCAAATTTTGATAAAATCATAAGTAGACCTCACAGAACAATAGAAAATAATAATAAAAAAGCAGTTCACGACCCCTTTAAGTTATCACTAGAGGGATAGTTCAAGCAAAACTGAAAATTCTTATAATTTACACATACTTCACTTGTTCCAAACCTGTTTGACTTTCTTTTGTTGAACAGAAATAAGACATTTTTGAAGCCAATGGTTGCCAGTTTTCTAAACAGGACAGAAATAGCTTTCTAAATGACTCCTAAATAGGTTCTATGTGGACATTTTTATCAAATCATAAGTAGACCTCAGAGAACAGTAGAAAATAATAATAAAAAAATCACTTAAAGGGATAGTTTACTCAAAACTGAAAATTGTCATCATCTACACATACTTCCCTTGTTCCAAACCTGTTTAACTTTCTATTGTTATAATATTGCAAAATATCTTTCTTCAAATAAGCTTTCTTCAAAATGTCTTCTTTTCTTTTTTCATGAAAGTTTATAACCATTTTCTGTGTAAACTTACAATTTAAGTTATATATATATATATATATATATATATATATATATATATATATATATATATATATATATAAAGTATATAAGTTTTATGCAATGCAAACTTCAGTATCACTGGATTTGATTCATTTCGCATAAACAAACAAAAAAATCTATTGGAAACTTACGCAGTCAAAAGAAACACAGTTGCTACTGGTAACATGCCTGTGTAGTCTTCACTATGTAGGTCACAGGCGTAGACAGCAGCAGTTTAACATGGCGGCCTTGATGGTGTTTCCAGAGTGGTGTCTTATTTTTACGGCTGTGTTTTTTGGCTCTTTTCCTGCCCGCTCAGAGTCACTGCTGTTTCACACAGCTGAGAGAAATACTACAGGAAGAGGGAGAAAGAGAGTAATGAGGAAAGGTGTGGGTCAGCAGAGGTTTCACAGGGACCTGAGTGAAAGCAGTAATGATGTCATACTGACCGACCTTTAGTGAGGCCTTCCTCAAATGCAGCTGTGGTTTAGGACATACGTGTGTGTGTGTGTGTGTGTGTGTGTGTCCTCAATACCAATCAAAACACCATGAGAGAGACATTTGTGAGCCTACTGCACAAATTAAATAGTCATCAGTTCTTGTGTATAAAATGATTAAAGTTGAAGAATTATTATAAATGGAATAGATTTAGCTGAAAACATGTTTAACTTTAATTCGACTTAAATTCAAAAATTTTTGTGACATTTTGCATATTGTACATGAATGAAACAAAAATATTATATTTCACCCTCTTTAAAGGTGCTGTATGTAAATCTTTGACTCTTCTATAGCATAAAAATACAATAACATTTTTGCAGATATTTAGGAAACACGCTAAGTGAACATTCTTCTTTATCCGAAAAACAATGCTGAAGTCAGATACAGGCCAGAGCGTCTGTCTTTGTTTTGGTTCTTTTAATCTGCCCACTGCCAGTTTAGCCAATTATGTTTCAGTAGTATATTTTTGCTATGGTGCAAAACATTACATTTGATTCATTCAGTCAGGAAGACTCTCAAAGCTTTCGTCTGTGACCGAAATGCGACCTCCGGTGGAAAGTAGCAGACTCCGAAATGAGAGGCAGATTCAGAGTTTCACATGAGGTGGTTATTAATTAACAAGTAACATCAACATTATCAGTGTAAACATTAGATGAGCAGGTTACAGGCCCGGATTGGCTAATCTGGAGGACCGGGAGAATTCCGGTATCCCTAGCTGCTTGCACTCTCAGCAGTCACACTTTTTTTTATTTATGTATTTGACCATGGCCTCACTCTTTTTATTCATTATTTTGACACTGCTCCACTCTTTATTTATTTTTTCACAGCCCCATGAGCAAAATGCAGCCTGCAGATTAATGATGATGTAATTATTATTCGACCCCAAACAGCAGCATCTTGCTCATCAGCAAAATCATTTAAGAGATACGCGAGAGATGGAAAATTGATAATGAAAAGCGCAAAGGTGGTGCTGAAAAGGTCAGAATTTAAAAAGCTAAGTATATTTTCATTAAAACCAGCAGCAGCGAAAGTACAACATCACATGAAGATGATGAAATGGCCGGTAAGTTAATGTTAAGCTAGTTAGGAGCAGTGCTAAACAACGACGTCTGCAAACCACCGTTTATGTGCCGAACGTTTATTTGTTTTATGAGTTAGCTCTTCAGCAGCAGCAGCCTCTCTTGCAGTTTGCTGCTAACAGTGAAGAGCCAAGCCCCGTAACGTTACCAAGCACCAGTCATGAACCCAACACACTAGAGTGGGCTGGTAGGATTGTCATTAAGTGAATATAAGAATTTGAATAATTAATATTATTGAATATTACACCTGCTCAATGAAAATCAGATGATTCACTACATTAATAAATCTGACATAACTTGATCAGAAATGTAAAAAGGGGAGAAAAAAATTAAGCCATCAATAGAAAGTAATATTGTGGTTAAAAGAATCTTGCAGATAACAGTGCTAAACTTGTTTTATTCTTTATTTTTGTGTCCGCGGTTGACGTTGTTGGAGGAAGATATTACCAAACGCACCATCATTACAGTGTCAGCACAGTGGTCAGAACGTTGCGTTACGATGCCGCTGGCCTGAGTTTGAGCCTTACATGAGAATTTTTTTTATATTTTTTTCATTTTTAGTGTTAACACATATTATACTGTTTGGGTTACTTATATAGGTGTACATTTTTTCTTTTTCTTTTTTGTGCGACCACCATTACAAAGGACTGGATATCTATAAAGAATTTCACTGAGAATATATATTTAGATATTGCAGGAAAGGCCATTGTAATGTTTTAAAGAATAGTGTTGGAGATTTAGCTACCCTTTAATGTTCTCATTATTATGAAAAACATTTGAAGTTCTAAAACAGCTGTGTCCATGAGAAAGACGTGATAGTGTCATTAGAAACTGAATTGGAAATGGTGTTATTTTAATATAGTCAGTCATTCACTAAAATGGGCTGGTCCAAGGCTTGAAACTCCAGGGCTAAAGAGGAGTCCCACTCCAGCCCTGGCAGGTTACATTGTAACCCCGTGTCCTAACAACATGCTACATGACGATATACGCAGTGATAAGCAATTTGGCCTTTTGCACTAGACGAAATACGATAGAAATTTAAATACAGCCATTCAGAAGCACAGAATATGTGCACTCACTGCACTCCAAAGAAATGGTAAGGTTTATAATCTAATTAATAAATATTAAACCTCTTTAACATTATTAAATGTACATGCTGAATCACTGATAAGTGATGGCTTGCACTGAGTCACAGTTCTAAAGCTCAATTTCAAACAGTTTATTTTATTTTCTGCTGCTGCTTTCAGTAGTATGGCAATAAATGTGATGTAAAATGGCTTTCAAACTCCCAATATTAGCATTTAACACTGAATAAAGCACATGAGGTCATCATGGTCAGTTTGTGCTGTTGTTCAGCTGCAAGAAATATAAGCAGTTTCTGAAATATCAATTTTAGGTGTTGGGTAGGACGAAATCTCCTTTTAATATGGAGAATATTCCTTCTATTGTGTGCTGTTGCTTTTATTTACCACACGATTTAAATCAACTTTTAAGCTCGATAGTCAGGCACATCCCTGTTGATGTCCTCAGTCTGGCAACCTGTGCTTGCGGGGGTTTTGAACCAGGAGTGCAATACCTAGTTTAACCACAGGGTGTCAAACTTGCATACTGTACCTTTTCGTACAACATGCTTTTCTTTTAGACATGTTTACATTCATTCTTACTTAAGAAGAGTTAAGCAATTAATATTGGGTGGAATCTTTCAATAACAACAACAATAAATTTAAAAAAGTTGTTCAAACAATCATTATTTTCCAGGACGAAAAAAGCTATAAATTACAATATTTGTAACGATATTGGGGCAAAAAACAACATCGCCATGTTTTATTTTTCTAAGCCAATAGAAAATAAATGAATGAATGTTTCTGGAGCAGCACTGTTGAAAAAAATTCCTCAATTGCTGTTAAAAAATATCTAAAAGTCTGGGCGCAGTGGGTATCGCTGTCGCCTCACAGCAAGAAGGTAGGTAGTGTGAGCCTTGGCTGGGTCAGTTGCCATGTCTGTGTGGAGTTTTGCATGCTCTCCACATGTTGGTATCGGTTTCCTCTAGGGGCTCCTGGTTTCCCCCACAGTCCAAAGACATAGGCTATAGGTGGATTGAATGAGCTAAATTGTCCACAGTGTACTTGTGAACGAGAGTGTATGGGTGTTTCCCAGTGATGGGTTGCAGGTGGAATCATTCCGCTGTGGCAACCCCTGATTAATAAAGGGACTAAGCCAAAAAGAAAATGAATGAATGAATGAATAAATGATGAATGAATGAATGAATGAATAAATGAATGAACGAACGAACAAACGAAAGTCTGCTGTAACAAAATTACAAACTGCAAAAATAAGAAAAAAGTTTTCTTATTCAGTCTTTTCTACACTTGTTTCTAATCCAAGTATCTAATAATTCTTAAATGAAGAAGCATTTTCTAAACAAGCAAAAATTTGTTATTCCGTAAAACAAGCTAAATATTATGCTAATGTGATAATCTCGTTTTTACTTTGAAATAAGAATCATTTTCTCAGCCGTTTGGCAGATTAGTTTGCTTGTTTTAAGGAACAACTAGCTTAATTTTAACATTATTTAACAATTAACAAGTAACAATTACATAACAAGACAACACTTGCTTGTTTGGAAAAAACTTCTTTATTTAAGAAATTTTAGCTATTTGGACTAGAAACAAGATTTTAAAAAGGCGAATTTGCGGTGCAAACGCCACACTTAAGTGTCTGATTATCACTCTGCTGGTTTTGTGGATTTGGGTTAAAGTTCTTGGCTTTATTGATGTTGCTGGAATTTATCACACATGCATATTGAACTGATCATTTAGTATGATCAAATGCAGTGTAATCGAACAGCTGAAATTATTCATTCTCAGCGGTGCCAAGTTTAGCGTCCCAGCATTGTCCTTTCTTTTTTATGAACGGAAGAGCCAAATGGCCACACATTCTGCTCCAGTGATTATGCTTGTTGGCAACAGATGCAAAGAAGCCACTGGCAGACTTCCTGCATCTCACAGGACACAACTGTTAGCCCTTAAACTCCTGAACCAGTGGCATTTCAGCACGTTTATACACGGTGTACTTTTATCAGACAAAACTGTAAACAATAAACATGTAAACACTTTTTAATGAGAATATGCAGAGATGCAATACATGATCATTCTTAGCATGGAGTTTAAAAATATTGGAAATTGGTTACAAGATGATTCGAGATGATTTAAAAGCTGTTTAAAGTGAAGTCATTATTTGCAATGATGCAGCATGAATATTAATTTCTGATTTTGTTTAGGGGTGTGTTAGAACATGGATGCTTGGTGATTTAAATAAAAATAATAATAATAATAATAATAATAATAATAATAATAATAATAATAATAATAAAAAAACAACAACATTATTTTTCACATAAATTATTACAATACCTCTCTCCAGCCTGGCATCCCCAGCTTGATTAGTTCCATGTGTATTGAAGGCCTGCCTTTTGAAAAAGCAAATATGCTGTGATTGGTTAGCTGTCCAAGTTCATTGAGATTGGCCGCCAGAAAAATACCCAACAACTCAACAACTTGTAATTTGTTTTTGATTGCAGACATTTAAATTCATTTACTTTAAAAAAAAAAATGATGTTTGCTGTTTGTTCAAACTACTTTTAAAATGAGCTGAAACCATAGACTGTAAAAGATATGGGCGTCATCCATAGGTTTCTGAAAAACCCAAAAGCTATTGATAGGCATGGCCAACTATTGCCATTTTGTTCACGAGTCATCGCTCCAATCCGGGGAAATTGCTCAAAACAAGGGCAAAGAGGCGGAGCATGAGCGGAGCTACAGACGCCTGCTAGCACTTGCATAGACAGGCTTTCCTTTGGGAGAAAAGCTTAATACTTCATTACCTGTGACTCGTTTGTGTTCTGACCACACATGCTTGGTTGTACACTATATCAGTGTTTAGACTTTTAAAATACTGTTGTAACACCTTGAGCCATCAAACATTGGTCTTATGATGTTTTTTTAACAGGAGGAAAACGTGAATTGCTTAAAATATAGTCTGTGTTAATATATGCAAGGCTATTTATGAATTCCAAAAATAACACTGTATGACAACGTTTCAGACTGTTCTAGAGCCTACAGCTAATCAATCTGTCAGATTCTAGATTGAATTACAGGTCTAAAGACAATTATAAATGATAAAAGATCTTAAATGAAACAAATACATTAATAGAGATGGTATAAGTATATAATTTCACTCACATGGGAAAAAAAGAGGCCACATGAATGGTTTGTGAGCACAATAAAGTGCACACCGCAAGCCATATCATCTGATAATTGCAGGAAATAATTACAAAAGTTAAGTGACTATGTTAAGAAACATTAAAGAAAACAAAAATACAATGAATATGCCAAGATCAGCGGCTTATCTGCCGGAATCAGCTGAGGTGATGAGACGGCGACCTGCGAGATCTAGCTGTCACTCAAGTGGCCACGCCCTTAATTATGCAGACTTAATATAAACAAAATAAATGAGTTATAAAAAAAGTCACCCCCTCACAGTTGTCATAATGGGCAATATTAGCTATATGAACCAAAATCGTTCGTTGTACCATGCTGTGAACACCTTTTTTTCTGCTGTAAAGTTGGCCATTTTAAAAGTAGGGTCAACAGAAATTGGCTTTTGTATGGAGTCCGTTTGTATTTTGATGAAATGTAGTTTCAGTTACTTCTGTAGTTGTTCATGAAGGAAAGCGGGAGGTTGCCGCTTGGCTGACACACAATTTGTCACCTTAGCATTATAATGTTCTATCTGACATTTTTGTAAAAATTGAGCTATTCACATATTTTTATTAAATCACAACTTATCTACATTATGGGATGTTTTTTATATATATATAATAAGTTGTTTACATTTTAGGTTTTTTATTTAAAAAACAAATGTTACACACATACTGTCTGCTATGGAATGCAAAAAACTTTGAAGCTAAATATCTCAAAATCATTCAGAACGCAGGTAGAACCTTATAATTCCAAGGTGACGAATTCTTGAAGGACAACTTAGTTGTTTTATGTTCAATCCGCTAAAATTGAGCTCAATTTAGAGCTTCACGACAAAGGCTGTGAATACATGTGATTTTTTTATTTATTTTTTTATTTTTTTTTAAATTTGCAACAATTTCAAGAAATCTTTTTTCACATTGTCATTATGAGGTATTGTGTGTAGAATTTTGAGGATACTTTGCGGATGCACTGTATGTGTTAAAGCTATTTGTTAAAAGTTAAAAATTATTTGTACTGCATGCTTAATATCTAACATATGCAATAAAAACATTTTGGGGGAAAATAGAATTTTAAATACTTTAATGACTTTATTCCTGTCTACACTGTAAAAAATCCTGGTTGCCTTACATTTTTAAGCTGAATCAAATGAGTCCATTAAACTTATTTTATTATTAACTGACTTAACTTGCATAACTTATAAACTTAAGTTAAAACACAACTATCTTAGTTTAATAAGTTACAATGAACTAAAAACGTATGTTGTCATGATTAATTGGTCATATAGTTTTTTACAGTGTAGATGACCTGATTCTGATTGGTCATTTGTGTCATTTTGGTACATGTTTGTAAAGGTCATTACGTTTTATGCTGTGCAGTCTTCATTTGTCTTACCACTAAATTGTATAATTGCCCTTCAACCAATTTCACGTCCAATAACTCATGTCAATTTATCTATATTGCTAAGCAGTCGTAGACCTTATCCTGTCAGTATTTATTTTCAGATCATTCCACTAAATGAATCCCCATTCTAGGATCAAATGTGAAACTGCTGTATTTTCGTTTCCATTTCAAACTTTGAGCAAGGTTTTTTTTTTTTTCTACACACCTCAGTTGTTTTGCAAGTCTCCTGCTGTTTTCACTGAACAGCCTCCATCTGTCTTGAAATGGCCAACTGCGTTAGACGAAACAAATGAATCCAGACGTACAGTGTGTGTTTGTGCAAATTTGACACTCTCCCGTCTGTGTCTCTCAGATCCTAATCAGCGGATGGGAGTAATAGCTGCAGGAACGCTGGTCACATTCCTGCTGGTGGTTCTTCTGTCTCTGCTGTGCTGCTGCTTCCTCTGTAGCAACAAACACAACCGCAAGTGAGTCAAAACCTACACTACTGCATCAACTCAGACCCAACCGTCTCACATAAACGTTAAAGATCACCAGTTACTGATTACTATGCAAAGGCAAGCACATTGTAAAAAAGCGATTACTTGCTTAAGAGCTAAGGTAGAAGGTTTACTGACTGTGTGTGCTTTTAGGATTGTTTTATCCACTTTGGGATGATTTTGGGGCCTAATTTTGCAACAACGTTCTCTGCATTTCAGCAAACTGAATTTTCGGTGTCAAAGCTTAATCTGACACATATTTTGGGAAAATGCCTTGCATGTTTTCAAAAACCCAACAATACACTCTGGGCAAAAAAAAATTAACTTCCTCTTCATTATGTTTGGGGCTTTTTTTGCCCCATTGACTTTCATTGTGATGATATTTTTTGACTGTAAAGCCATGACACCATATTATCATGCCTTCTTGATTGTTGGTGGTTTTTCTGTTGGGAAGAGGTAAAAATCTGCTGTTTTTACTATTAAAAAAATGTAGTTTATGGCTTTTGTATTGAGTAGTGTGTGTGTGTGTGTGTGTGTGTGTGTGTGTGTGTAAGAGAGACCTTTGCACACTTACTTTGATATATGTGTAATAAAACTAAAATTAGCAGCTCAGCTCTTATACTGTGTTCACACCATAAGATGCGGCACGTGTGAATAAAAACGCGTTATTCGCACGTAAATAGATGCGTGACATTTTTTGAGTTTACTTGCTTTATTCAATTCACTTCACAATAAATGTCAATTCACGTTATGGGCAGGACTTCTGTCTGTTCTGTGACTCTAGCTTCGTTGCTAAATGGCTAACATGGATTTTATTCAGAGAATAGCTGTTTATGTGCTTTAGGAAGGTTGAAAAACAGTAAGTATTTGTTCGGCGTCGTGTCTGAGTCCACTAGATCCTTTCAGAGGTGCACCATGCTCTGGGAGTTTATCAACTCTAACCCTCCAGAAACTATACTTGGATGATGGAAGCTTTCAGTGGTGCTTCAGACTGAGCCCAGCTCATTTCGAAGAGCTAGTGTCCTGTGTCGGCAAGAGGATTTCCCCTCGGGACACCAACAACAGGCCCTACGACATAATAACGCCCCTACAAGAGCAAGCTCCTGATTGGTTCATGTGACGCAAATGTCTGATGAGGTTCAGATTTTCTAACTCAAAGATCCGAGTGCCATCGCATTACTAAACGCGCAAAACCTTCAACTCGAACTGCTTCATTTGCACAAACTGCGTCATTCGCGCCGTCTCATTTGCCTGAATTGCACCGCAGAATGTCTATTCACATCTTTGAATTGACCTAACATATTCTAGTCTTAACATAAACTAGTATTTATGCACACACACTATAATCTGTTATACCCAATAGAATTCCATATAAAAGTCAGACTTTTTTTTGCACAGGCCTATCTAAAGAGATAATGCTGCCAACTAATGATCAACAGTAAGGAATTTGAGGATGAGGAATTTGAATGTATAAATTTGACTTTCTATAAAACCCTTCTCTACACTTCTAGAACAAACATGTATTTTTCTATTTTCATATTTAGCAATTTTATTTTTTGCTTTGCTGCAGGCCTGAATTATTATTTTTATTCATATTACTATATAAAGATTTGTTTCTTAATGTTTTTTAAATAAAATAAAATAGGGATGCACCAATATGGCAAAATACAATACTGATAACTCAATATATTAGGCAGCTAAAAACCTACATATAGATCAATAATAAAACAAGTCTAATAAGCATTTTTTTTAATCAAAAGTAAACATGTGGACTAAATTCAAACCCCTTTTGGCATTAATAACATACCTGTGACTATAGACCTTTTTCATGGCTGCTGCATGGAGGGCGCCATAGCGACCAGCGTTTTCCGGTAGAATGCTAAAAACTTCCGTTTACAGCGTGTACAACTGGTAATTTGCGCTCCGAAAATGGGTTTCAATGACGTTTTTAATGGATAACAGAGTGTTTTTGTGACACACAACTTAGAAATGTGTCTGTTAAAGCCGTTATAATCTGTCACATGTGGTTCAAACGCGTCAGAAATACTAGAAAAACGTTCTCCTAGTTCACGTGTTTGCCGTCAGAAATACAGTGTGTGCACACATACACACACACACACACACACACAGAGAGAGAGAGAGAGAGAGGGGGGGGGGGGGGAGCGCAAAACAAAGTGCTGGCATGAAACTTAACAGGTATGAAAGTCGTGCAACTTACAAAAATGACCAATAAAAGTCTGTTATTGATACTCTGCTGGCTGATTTGCTGTTCATTCTAATCGCGAGCCGTTTGTGTTTATTTCGTGTGTTGTATTCACCACGGTATGTGTTTTTTCTGTCATTTCGAAATGACACTAGCCTATATTTTCACTTTGTCACAGTTATTAAATCAGTGTGTCAGTGGCACAGTACAGGCTACGTGTGTGTCTGTCAAACATTTTGGTGAATTACATTTGTTTGGGCTGGTTATATATTTGAAATAAAGAGAAAATGTTGACTTTAGCGATGACAAGGCTTCATTTAAACTGCAGAAGATGCCGTCTGACAACGAGGGGAAAATGCCTCACAGCAGCTGCTTTCCATCCTATTAGATCGCATTTCTTTAAGTGATCAGTCCAGGAGATGGTGCTGATGGACAACAGTATTAGTTCAAAGAGGATAAAAGCAGGTAAAATAGATTAAAACTATCGTTTCAAAGCTGTCCAAATGTGACTGTTAACACGCATCAGCTGGCGACCGGAAGTTCTTCGCATTCTCCTTGCGCATACACGCAAAGCATAATGGGTAATTTTGCGTTACAAGAAAAAGGTCTATAACTGAAACAAGTTTTATAATACTAAATAGTCCAGTATAATAACAGTTCTTTTTCACATTGTACAAACCATGTGTGAATGTAACCATATTTAAATTTAAAACCGGACTAAGGCATGATGTCGTGAACGTGGCCATTGTGTCATGCTCAAACTCCCTCGGTTCAGATGCCGCTGGCGAAAATCATCTTTTAACAAAGCCTGTCATCAGAATTGTTCACAGTTTGCCAAAGTGAAAGCCTCCTCTGTTCTCCGCAGTCAGTTGGGAAAACTCAAGACTCTCGTGTTCTAGAAATCACAGTCGGCTGTTTTCTTAAACTTTCCACCTTTTCTAAATGGCTGGAAAACTGCAGATCGTAAGACCAGCTGAGCCTAGATTTCCTCAGTTTGCACCGAGAGGCAGAGCAATCTCTCCATTTCTCCTTTCTTGCCATATGTCTTTATCGTTTGATGGTGTAAACTGCATTAGAGAGCCATCACACACACATTCAGCATAGGATCCATCTGTAATGTTAGTCTAACGTCACCCTTCCTCTTTCAGCCCAGACCAGGAAAACTCCACCAACAGCAAGAAGGCCAAAATAATCCTCTGTGGTGGATTCAGTCGAATCAGCACCAAACTTCCCAGAATCCCACTGAGGAGACAGAAACTACCCAAAGTCGTCGGTATGTCTTCATTTTCCATCATCTAAAACTGCATATGGTTTAGGTCAGGGAGTAAACAGAAGCAAGCAACAGCTGGACGGCGCACTTATTAAGATGTGGAGAATGTTTAGTCTTTTATGCTTCAACAAAATCAGCAAGTATTATCATGTTTAACCTAAACAGACAGTTTTCATTTTGATGTTGGCCATCTTAAAATTTCAGTTTTTATGTAAATATACCAATTTGTTGTGCAGAAACAACTGGAAGAGGCCGTTCAAACAGAAGGCTTAAAGGGATAGCTCAGCCAAAAGATGAAACTTTACTCACTGTTTACTGTGGACTTCAAATCTGTATGAGTTTCTTTCTTCTGTTGAATGCAAATTAAATTTTTATTTCTTGAAGAGAGATGAAAACTATTGGAATCCATAGTAGAAAAAAAACAAATGTCAGTGGTTACAGGTTTCCAGCTTTCTTTAAAATAGCTTCTTTTGGGTTCAACAGAAGAAAGAAACTCATTAAGGTATATCCTCCTAGGGCTTAGAGGCCACATACATGGACAGCACATTTTAGCTCTTGAGTGGCTATTTAAAATACTTTGAATGTTTTATATATTTTTTACAGACATACAGTGTCATTCTGCAACTGTTTTGCAGCATATGAAATGTCCCAAACACTATTTTTAATTGTCCAAAATGGTGTGGGGGGGGTACTCTCTGATAATCAAATGTAAAAAAAAAAACTGTGTATGTTAGATATGCATTAAAAACAGTCAGGAAAAAGTGTTTTATGTAAATTTGGACCATAAGTCCACATAATTTTTCTCTAAAAGTAAGTCTTATCAAAAGATGATAAAAGACTTAGATTTTTATTCTGATTAGGTTTCAATAAGCCCAAATAGCTGTTGTAAAATGAAAAAAAAAAACACCTTGGGCCTTAAGAGGTTAAAACAAGGGTGAGTAAATTATGATAAACGTTTTTTTTTTTTTAATTGACAAAATTTGACAAAATGACAAATTTTTTAGGTGAACTACCCCTTTAACCCAGGGGTGCCCAAACTTTTTTTTTTATGAAGGGCCAAAAACAAAACTAGATTAAGGCTAGTGGGCCGAAGACAAACATAGGTGGGGTTAATTTACCATGGCTAATTTCCTCATTTATTTAACAATGTTTAAAAATGACTAGAAAACATTGTTTTATATTAACTAATAATGTTTTTTACATTGTATAATGAATGTATTACAGTAAAAACTAAATCTCATTTAAAACAAAATCGAGTGATAGTATTTACATTTTAAAAAATCTGATTCATTTACTACATTTAATTGAAACACTTAATTTCTGTTTGCTTTTTTTTTTTTTTTTTTTGTAGCTCAGCAGTAAAACTAACACAGAGATTGTCATTTTCTAATTTGACGTAACCTTATTTGTGTAGGTCATGTGCCCCAACCCTCTCCATTATTCTCACTCTCCTCTCAGATGGGATGGTGGGCCAAATCAAATGTTACAATGGGCCAACTTTGGCCCGTGGGACCTACTTTGAGCATCTCTGCTTTAGCCAGTGTTGGGGAAATATACTTTAGAAAGTAATGCATAAACATGCAAAAAAAAAAAATGCATACTTTTCTGTCCATTCAACTTTGAACTGTCTATTCTGTTGATGATAGATAGATAGATAGATAGATAGATAGATAGATAGATAGATAGATAGATAGATAGATAGATAGATAGATAGATAGATAGATAGATAGATAGATAGATAGATAGACAGATAGATAGATAGATGTTGCTAACTCTACTCACCTCTATGGTGCTTTCACATTATTGCTGCGTTTCTTCAAACGTTCTGACATATTAAGTTCTGGCTCAGCCAATGGCGTGAGTTTGGGACGGGGCTCTTTGTACACCTGACCAACAGCAGTTGTGAGAGTGAACCTGTTCGTAAGGAGAAATATCGTAGTTTATGCAAGAAAGAGCTTCAGTGGGATTGAAAAGCGCTTTGCGTCGACCCAAACAGAGTCTTGAGAGTTTCATCTCAATGGAATGTTCTGGGTCCTCGTCTTATTTCCCTTGGCTCCCTGTGAAGCTTTGAGTCCTTATTAGTCTGTCCCCAAACAGACATTCGTTTACTTTTCCCCTCGCATTTCTCCCCTCATTTCCCTATTTCTTATTAAAACAGACGGCTGGGAGCTGAATGTTCCCCAATCAAAGACTCCTCTGTTTTTGCCAGGATGGAACCCCTGTGTGGAGATCTTGTGGTTGGGGAACTGTATTGACTGCGGCTGCCAGGAGTCGGTTATAGAGAGAAAATTAAAGTGGCCATGCAAGCACATTACACTATTTTCCAAGGCAGTTTGTTTGGGATATTGGTTTCGCACTTGGATCGAGGGATACAATTGTAAAAGGCAAGGCACGCTTAAAAGGGACAGTTCACTCAAAAATGAAAATTCTGTCATCGTTTAATTCCCCTTCCAAACCTGCTCGTGTTTCTTTCTTCTGTTGAACATAAATGAAGATATTTTGAAAAAAGCTGGAAATGTGTAACCATCGACTTCCATAGTGTTTGCTTTTCCCTACTATGGAAGTCAATGGTTACAGGTTTTAAGCATTCTTCAAAATATGTTATTTTAATGTTCAACAGAAGAAAAAAAACCTGAAGGTTTAAAATAACTGAGAGTTAATTGTGAGCAAATTTTAATTTTGGAGTAAACTTACCCTTTATGTTAGCACTGCCAAACACAACATGAAGTGAAAGGGTCTTTTTAAATATAGAAAAAAGTGGGCTTTTTGCAGCTGTTTTTCTTTAGCATGCAAGAGGGCAAGAGGTCAAACAACTACTAAGGGTGCAATATTTATTGTTTATGATAATATTGTAGTTTTAACATGCTGGAATTATCGAGTTCGCCTATGACACGCAGCAAAAAAAAAAAACATGAAGTTATTTATAATTTGTGATATAGTTTATCTGAAGCTGCTTTTGTGATGCATTTACAATTGTGATAATTTTATTGACCTTACTAATTAAATAAATAACTAGAGCTAAATAGTATATAATAAATAATAGTACTAGGTAGCACGTTCGCCTCACAGCAAGAAGGTCGCTGGTTCGATCCTCGTCTTAGTTGGCGTTTCTGTGTGGAGTTTGCATGTTCTCCCTGTGTTCGCATGGGTTTCCTCTGGGTACTCCGGTTTCCCCCACAGTCCAAAGACATGTGGTACAGGTGAATTGGGTAGGCTAAATTGTCCGTAGTGTATAAGTGTGTGTGTGAACGTGTGGATGTTTCCCAGAGATGGGTTGCGGCTGGAAGGGCATCCGCTGCGTAAAAAAACAACTTGCTGGATAAGTTGGTGGTTCATTCCGCTGTGGCGACCCCAGATTAATAAAGGGACTAAGCCGACAAGAAAATGAATGAATGAATAAAGCTTGAAGACAAACTATATGGTGTCTTGAGAAAGCACGGTGGAAGAAGTTTTAGTTAGAAAAATATATTATTTAAAATATTATTTAGGTACTTTTATGCATAGTCATGAACAAACTTGTTTGTAGAGCAAGATGTTTGAGCATTTTCTGCCGTTTATTTCTCCTAGTCATTTCTCCCATAGGCAGCCGAATCGAAAGTTTATAATCAATTGCAAAAATGAGCACACTAAGCAAAATACAAACGTTCAATAAACAAGAAGTTAATATTGAGTGAGATACATGTTATTTGTTCGTTTTTTTGTATGTGTGTATTGTTTCCACAACAAAATATCCTAATTAAAGCTGTAGCAGAATATTCGTGCATCTTACAGCGACACTTTGGTGCTTTATTCTGGAATGAATCTGCTTTTAAACGAATCATTTGAGTTCAATATTTATTTGGGTGATAATATCAATATGTATCGTCTATGATAATATCATAAATGTTGTTTAACAACAGCTCTCACTCTCTCACATGGTCACCCACTGAAGCTGAGCTGACCTGTGCACAGCTTGTACCTGGTTGAAAGACCACATGGGAAATCTAGGTTGCTGCCAGAAGTAGTGTTAGTGAGGCCAGCAGGGAGCGCTCAACCTGTGGTCTGTGGGTCTTAACGCCCCAGTATATTGATGGTGCCTCTATACTGCTCAGTGAACGGCATCTTTCGGATGAGATATAAAACCAAGGTCATGACTCTCTGTGGTCGTCAAAAATCTCAGGATGTCCTTCGAAAAAAAAGTAGGGGTTTAACCCCGGGATCATGGCCAAATTTACCCACTGTCCTGTCCATCATGTCCTTCTAACTATCCCTATATCATAATTGGCTTCATCTCTTATACAAAAGTTCAACAAACAAGCAGTTAATATTGAGTATGATGCATTCATTACATTGTCTGTAATTAGTTCGTTATTTTGTTTTGGTTTGTTTCCTGGTTTCCAAAACAAAAATCCTAAATGAGCTGTAGCTAAGTATTTGTGCATTGCAGAGCAACACTCTGGTGTTTTGTTCTGGAATGAATCTGCTTTTGAATGAATCAAGTGAATCAATTCAGTGATTTATGAATAGGCTGCCATAATGAATCATTTCAGTTAATGAATCACTAATGGCAAGTTCACACCGCACAGTCTTAGCCCTGATTTTCACTCGGGACAAGTTTTCTTAAAAATTATTCGATCAGACTGAGAAAAAAAAGACAGTGTTGGCTTCATACTGATTATTTTATCAAACAGTTTTTGTTTTCAGCATGACTCCCTGCATTTAAAAGTAGAAACTTCGTGCTTTTTATAGAAATTTGTCTCATGTCTGTGTGTTTTTTTTTTTCGCAGAGTTTGTTTCTAAAAACAGTTTGCGAAGGGACAAAAAAACACACACTTTATTGTCCCTATTTTGCAAAAGCACACTTCTGCTGTTATTGTGAGTGTACACAAAGTAGACACCTTACAAAATTGAATATTGTATAACACTTATTTGTGTGACCAAAATCAACAGAGTATTGTTAGTGTCTTTTGCACTGATAAGAAAAAAAAATGTCGGTCACACCGGTGTGACCTGGTGAAAATCAGAGGCATTAAATCCTGGGTTAAATCAGAGGCAAATTGCAGCTTGTTCATGGTCATGTTACAATCAGTTTGGATGCAATCAGAAAGAATCGCAGATGCCAGTAAAATATTTGGCATGCCTAATATCTGGACTTGTCTGCAATTGAAATCATACTGTGTGGATGAGTCCTGACTAAAAAACACATCAGTCATCATGACCTACAGCCAACGAGAGAGCAGGTCAGTGAGAAGTTATAGACCACAACATCAGAATAAATAAGCTTTATAATAACAGAAACAAAAAGCCATTTGCATAATCTTTTTTTTTTCTTTAACTTTCGCTGCAAATCAGTGCACAGACTATTTCTGAAATATTTGAAATTAATAAATTATCATAGATGGCCTTGTCACTTCTTGCATGTGATTTCCAGTTCAGACAGAGTTGTCGCTGATGGTTTATAGTCAGGCAGTGTGTATGCTTCCGTCACTGATCCATCGTGCAGTATGAACACAGCAGCAACTGAACGCCACCCCAGATAGACAGACATTGTGAGAACATTGTCGATCTGATGATTTTGAAAACCATGCTTGACATTAGACAGCTTGCTACCATTTTACAAGATCACTATTGTCATTTTTTAACATCCCTAAACCAACAAAAGTACCAGTACAGAAATGCTCTTATAATAATAATAATAAATAATAATAATAATAATTATTATTATTATTCCTTAAATTTATATAGCGCTTGTCTGGACACTAAAGCGCTTTACACATTGGGGGGGATCTCCTCATCCACCTGGATGACTGCTTAACTTTAGTGGACGACCATGTGAGAGTTGCAGAGAGCTAGCTGCTGGCTATGAATCATGATCAGAAATTGGCAAAAATATTTTGAATATTTATTTTTTTCAATAATCAGATTCCCCTGGAGTTCACATTGATGGTTCATGCTTTCCGGATTTAAATAATTTACTTAAAAAAGGCAGAAAAATAAAAAATATGTCATCATTTTTTCACCATGATCTCATTCTGAACTTCTGTTATTTTCTTTCTCCTGATAAAAACAACAAGTTAATTTTAGCAAAATGCAGAAGCTTCTCTTTTCCTTATCAAAGTCAAAATGCAGAAAGAAAAGATTTCCCTATAACTTCTGTGCTTTAAATTCGTACATTTAGACTTTAACTCAACAATGGTTAATTCCACTGGGGCAACCCCTGCTGAATAAAGAGACTAAAAGCTAAAGGAAAATGAATGAACGAACGGATTTTACTCGGCACTCTTTTCTTAACTATCTTTTATACTTAATCATATTCAAATCTGCCCCAATGCAATCTCGTTCATATCAATTCATTTCACTAATCTAAATAATTCTGATGCAACAACAAAAAGACAACTAATTACATAAAAGACATCTCTTTTCTATCCAAAAATACATTACTTATGATCAGAAAATCCAAAAAGATATATTAGTTTTTCCTTATAACAAAGGCTAAGGGCCCTATCATACACCCGGCGCAGTGTGGCGCAAGGCCTGGCGCAGTAGTCTTTTGGTAGTTTCAGCTTGGCGCAAGAGTCGTTTTGAGGCGTTGCGCTACGCTGTTTAAATAGCAAATGCATTAGCGCTCATTTGTGCCCCCATAGGCGTTCTGGTCTAAAAGGAAGGCGTTCTGAGGCGGAGCACTAGTGCGTTGCTATTTTGAGAAACTATAATAGATTTTTCATTAGACCAAAACAAACCCGGTCTAAACTCCGGCGCAGAGTTGCGCCTCGCTTACACACTGCTTAATACGCACAAGAGAGCAATAGGCAAATATCTTTACATATGAAAAAAAATAAATATTAAGGATATATATAGGATATAATAAGAATAGATATAGAATATAAAGGATTAAAATATTACAAAACATATTATTTTCTAGCCTACATAAATATGAAAAATCACTGCTTTTATGTCTTCTTCATCTCGGGAGGCTTTTTCAGTTCATTCATATCAATTTGCTTTTGTATAATGTTATTATTATTAGCAGTATTATTTATTATATCCATATTTATATTTGTTTTATTAAAAACAAGCTTAGATTTACCCACCTGTCAGGTTTTAGACCATATGGGGCACAGCATGTGTTTTAGGATATAACTCAGGTTTTTGAGCACATTTTGTTATTATTGTTCATTTATTCGTTTGCTGGAAATTAGAACTGAATTTAGAAATAGTTTTGAAACAAATATTTGCACTTAAACAAAATGAATTATTTATAGACTAATTGATGTCTGTGCGTAAAGGTTTCCCTATCCAAGAGGAAATGTGAAAGTGATCCATTACCTCTCATTCTCACGCAGTAGATGTTCTGTTTAACAGTTTTCTGTTAAAAAACTGTTAACTGTTAACTGTTTGCTTGTGAAATGCAAACACTTTCCACTTAGACTTACTTTGCGTCCTGTAAATAGGGAATGCGCTTATGGCGTGATGCAGCTGGCTCTTAAAGGGAATGGGAGATGAGACTCTAATTGGTTTATTCTCAAAACACACCTATAACTCATTAAGAAAATAAACTCAACCCACGGCGCAAGGCAGATTTTCCGTCCTTAAATTAGCAGAAACGCGTCCTGACACGCCCTGAAAGTGTTTGTGCCCTGCGTTTTGCGCTCTGCGCATGGACCGTCAAAATAGAGCCCAAAATGATTAAATGAAGAATAATTATGAAAACTTTGCTCCATTCAGCCATCAAATTGAACAAAACTGTAAAAAAATCTATTGAATTAGGCTTTAATTTGTCAAAAAACTGTACTTAAAGCATGTTTGATGTTTCTGTTTGTTTTATTAATATAAAGGCATCCAGACATTTAAAAGTATAGGCATTATTTAAAGATTATGACTTGAGCATTTCATTTTAACTTAGACTTTCTGTCTCGGTCATTCGCAGTCCAATGTGCGTGCTGCACGTGAAGAAACAAAACGGCAACATATTGATTTTTAGCCTATAGTACATAGTAATTTCGGGTTTTTTTAAGCATAGTATTGCATTAGCCTAATTTGCATAGATGTTTTATAGTTTATAAAATGAATATGTCTTTTATAAGAACTATTATTAATATATTTAATTTTCCAAATGGAACCAAATGAAAATTGGTTTGTTGTTTGTATATGCTATATGCATTTTAAAATGGCGCATAGGCTACACACGCTCCCCATGTCTGTTGTTATAGAGCCCTGATGACATGCAATGTAATTCGAATTATGTTCAGAGTTCCTAGTTTAGAATAGGCTAGCAGTCAGTTAAACTGTAGTACAAGATAACACATGCAGCTGCCTAAATAATGCCGCTTTTCACACCGCTTAGCTCACATGCTCTGGCTACTACAGTATATCAGTTCAGTATACTCACTATGTTACATAACTGCCCCCTGCTGGCCAAGTATTTCTTGTGTAAGACCATGTTCTGCTTTACTGCGGTTTACTGCGGGGATGTGGGATTTTTCTTTAAATCACTCACACATTCTCAGTAGACATATCTGTATAAGATTTAATCATCCTAAAAAAGCCAATTGGAGCCAAAATCTACTTCACAATTAAGAAAACTAAAGCTCAATTCTCATTTTTTCTTAAATATCCATTATGGCACAGTGTTATTTAAAACCACAATAACGCAGTGTATAGCTAACAAGAGGTCACGGGTGAGCAATATTTAGTTATACAGCGACAAAGAGCCCAGAGAGAAAGCCCAGAGCCATGCGGTCCTCAGAGAAACACGTGCTTCCATTTAATTTACCACATTACATAAGTTAAAGAGTCACCAGCATCACCCCAGACTAAAGAGAAATCCTCTGTAAAACAATAGTGTCACTGTTGCAGAGGGGTTGAGTTTGGCCCTGCAGATTGTTTCAACACACACCCTCAAGCTGTGAAACCCTGGACAGACAACAAAGAACAGAAGAGTAGTAAAACGCAAGGAAAAGATGGTACTTCAGCTGAACAGATATGAGCCCTCAAACACAAACTACCCTTTCATCCGCAGACTTCATGAGAAAATTCAGTGAGAATGCGTGTAGCAAATCAAAGAGCATTAAAGTGGACATGAACACTGGACTTTATCCATGTTTAAGTGCTATTATCAGGTCTCTGGAGCATTCACCAATGCAGAAATGGGAAGGACAACACAGTAACTTAATGAAAAATGCACCATTCAGATTTGCCTCTCCTAGAAAGTGGATTTAATTAAACATTTCCACCCTTTAATCTTAGCCAAGGCTCATTGGAAATATGTGAATCTACACAAAATGTAAAATATGTTGCTCTGAGAAAGTTTCGTTGCTTGTTTCAGATGACAAAACCACTAGAGGGCGCTGTCTACTATTGTCATGATACTGAAATTTAGAACGTCCATTTCCCAGCTAATATTTGAGCGCTGTTGAGCACGATCTTAAACAGCGTTGATATGCCAGTATGTTCACCTACTCAACAGAATTGATTGTGATTGGCTGCGAAGGTCATCACTTCACCCAACTCACCGCTGTTTACTGAGTATAAACACAGATAGAGAGACACTGGAGCGTTTTAAAGCCGTGATTCATGAGTAGATCGTATGTCAGCTTATAGACAAACCAGCTGAACCTAATTAAATTAAATACCTATTAGAGCTGCACGATTCTGGCTAAAATGAGAATCGCGATTTTTTTTGCTTAAAATAAAGATCACGATTTTCTCACGATTCTGTAGATGTAAAATAAAGGTATGGTAAAAACAAGCATATGGCACAACCTCAGTAATAATATTATACTGGTTTCTATAAATAATTCTATTCCACTTATAATAATTCTGATGTTGAATTATTATGTTTGAGAATGCAATATACAATGCTGTCATTGACAACATTAGACAATTTTATTCACTGGTAAAATCAGACAGTTGTGATTATTAGATTATATTCAACAACATATAGGCTGGAGTACTTATACTAACATTGTAAACATTTATTTTCATGCACAACTGTGTGTTCGCTATGAAAGAAAAAAACATATCAAATGCTTGTCGTAATCATAACTCTAAAATGCGATACGATCATTTAAATGAAGTGCACACTTTCGGTTTCATTCTGACTGCTAAGTGCTTGTTCATACTTTGCGCGCGGCTCCCAAATGATCACTCTGTGCCACAAACAGAATATTATTTGCAACTGTATTACCTGTTACTCGCAACATATGCAGGTTCTGTTCACTAAAGTAGACGCGTGATAGACTTAATGATAGACGCGCACGCGCACCATCTCTGTGATAACAACTCACGGTCAGCAGCTCACGTCACGTGTGATTTCCCGATCGCGTAAACATCATTATATTAAGACAAAATGACATTTATAAATACAGTATGTGACTCATTCAACATCATTTGGAGGTGTCAATGTCACTGATCAACGTGTGTGAAACAATGAAAAGACTCGTGCTGCAGCCGATTTTCTTCTCTCCTGAACTTAAAAATATGATTGGCAGAATCGTAGAAATGCTGGATTAAGATCGTTTAAAGGGTCGAATCGAGATTGCGATCTTTTAACGATTAATTGTGCAGCTCTAATATCTATGAACACGTTATGCAGTGAGGTTTTTTTCCCTTTTTTCCAACGAGTTCATATTTCCTGGAACATAATTTATTCTGTATTAGTTTCAACATGTATGTTTACACTGTTGTCTTCATTTTAATTCGTAAGATAAATTGATAGATAAATATTTTAAAACATGAAGTATTTATAGTGCGTGATTTATGAATAAAAACATAATGCAAAGGACCAGGAATTTATCATGTGAAAAAAGATGATGCAAAAAGTATTAAAAGCATGAATGACTTAATCTGTTAATAAACTATACAACATGCTCTGAAAACAAACAAAACAAAAAACAAACAGTGAAATCATATGAGCTGCAAGAGTGTTGCTGTTTAAAGAAAATGAATTGGCTTTTGCATAATCCAAACAATTATTTGTTGTCAAATACATTCAGTTTTTTATTTTACCAAAAGAAAAATGAAGTGTTCAACTTAAAAATTGTAGTTATAAATACAGTATATAAACAGAAGAATTATGTATTAGAGTGTACTACTACTCGAATATGGCTACTTTGCTGCTGAAAATTAGCAACAAAATTAGAAATGTAAGATATTTTCTATTGATGTATTCATGATGTGCAGTGTAAAGATCGTGAAACTATAAACAGGTATAGCAATGAATACTTTTTACTTCAGTACTTATTTCAGGCCGTACTTCTTTACATTCACTTGAGTACAAAAGTGTCATCAGAGTCATTTTAAACACGAGTGTCTGTACTTCTACTTGAGTAAAGTATGTGTGTACTTCTGCCATCTCTGATTACATGACACCATATAGTCCTGCATTTGATCGTTGGTGGTTTGGTGGTCCATATCTTTTACAGTATATATGGTCACGACTTAACAAGGGGATAGCATGTAAAGGCTCCACCCTCTTCTGGTAAGCAGCAGTTAATTTGCATTTAATGGGATACAAAACAATATGTCTCACACACAAGTTTATCTTCAAACCTGACAAGCTCTAATAAATTATCTGTAGAGTATTTTAGTGAAGAAACTTCCTAGACACTTTCTGGGGACACCTGAGATGTACTTT